>NC_053157.1:65510808-65543387 GCF_016835505.1 Polypterus senegalus | reverse complement strand
AAATCAAAAACATCATCATATTTACAATCTTGACCTTGAAACAGTCTAAAATGATTCCTCACATGCTTATGTTCGAAATTTGTCCTTTTTAACCTTCTGGGAATGGCCTTTAGAGGGCTAACAGCATCGGTAAGGAATCAAATAGCAAAAATATTATATTCGTGATCAGCAACCTGGAAATAGCATACCTGTATAATGACACTACATGAACTATATTACTGAGCCCCATTTCTTCGAAGGTTTGTGAAAAGAAGTAAATTCAACCTCTCATATCGTTGAAGTAGGATGAGCAACTTCAAATCCTTCTGATCATTTATGCTGTAGACACCTATTGGTTTAAGGGTGTAATTTCCTGCACAAAATATGCTCCAAAAATGGATTAAAAATGGCAGTGTTTCTGGGCTGTGGTCTTAAAACTAAAGGTGCCAGAGTGGTTCTTCAAAGTGATGCCATAAGGGAACTGTCTTTGGTTCCCAAAAGACACATCCACTTGAAGGTTCCTGAAAGAACCTTTATTTATTTAGATCTGTAACAGGCTCCATACAGTAAATAACCATGAATAGATGGTAACAGATTTGTGAAATACCAATTGCTTAGCATTTTAAAAATACTCTTGCTGCATAGAATAACGTGGGATAAGTCCAGGTTTTCTTAATCTGTTAGTGTCCTGCAAGGAAGCCTACATCAAAGATTTCAGTTCTTTTGTACCAATTAGGAAGTTTTTCAAAGCATAAAGAACCAACTTCATATGCAAAGATTGCTTTGCATAATGAAATGGTGCTTGGTAAAGTAATAGTGCTATAAGAAATCACACAACCCAGTAAAAAATATTATTTTTAATACCATAGTGGGCCCAAAACAGAGAAGAAACACCATCTTGCATAACTAGATATCAAGATAAGTTGAACTGTCTTTAATATGTGGTGGCTTTTTTGTACTGGTGAGCACCAGATAAAAAATTTAGACTGTTCATAAGTAAACCTAATGATGACAATAGAACATCCCTTACTTTCTATTAGGTAATTTCAATGTACTTAATCTATTTTCTACATAGAGACAATGAAATGTACCAGCCGTACAATTTTCGCTCTAAGTACAAATACATTCCAGCACTAAATCCCATTTTGGGCTACTGCCAGATATACCCTTAAATGACCTGGTATACATGTTTTTGATTGTTAGCTCAAGTAAAAACAAGAGCAGAGGTATTCATGGTGGTGAGAAAGTTCACGCAATGTATGCGCATTTGTAGCTAGTTATGAGTATATTTAAATTATGCTGTATAGTTAATATCTAGCTTATAGTCTGTAGCTCCTTGGTTAATTTGTGCATTTTTCTTTAGCTTTATTGGTTTGGTTGATATATTGTTTTCACTACGATTCAGAAACATTATAATAACTTCTAATTGGTATAAACACCTACGCATATACATTGAAAAATGCTGATAACACTTTATAACCTGCTAAAAGCATTCCTTTAGATTGAGCACTTCCGATAACATACGTCGCCAAACTTTTCACACATTAGCACTCTAGATGATGTGTCTCTCAACAATTATCTTAAATTGGTGCTTGTTTGGAATTAGAAACTGGCAGTTACATTCAGTGGAATTTAATGGCAGAACACTTTCCATTTTACATGTTCACATTTTTAACACACTCTTCCCTGTATTAGTGGATTGAGAACAGTTTTTACTAAATTAACAACCACAGCAATTGTCTCACAATCAACACGAACATTTTACTTATTACCTTGTCAGAGACAAAATCATAAAGCAAAGAAGTAAACTTCAATTGGGGTTTATTGCAAATTACTGTTAGAGTCGATCAGACAGCCATGCGCTCATTGTAATATTGTTATTTAAATAAATTGAACATATCTATTAATTTGTTTCTGAAAAAAACACTTCTTCACCCATAAGTGCAGAAATGCTGGTGCCAAAGGTGACTGTTGAAAATGCCAAACCTTTTTCTCGCCTAAAATACAATTGAAAGGTGACGTTTGAAAGTGAATCACAGGCAGACAATCCTCAAATTTTTAAAAAAGTTTTGTAAACTTTGCAATTGATTCTAGCTGAAGCATGATTGGTAGCTCTCTTTAATTCTTTTTTTATTTGTGCTTACAACATAAATATGTATCCATCACTGTAAATAATGTTAATTATCCCCATAACTCTTAAGTGTAAATGTTTACTACACATATTTTCTATCTGATATTTTCATATTTTTTATTATTGTTGCCTAATACCACTTTTACACTCATATCAATCTGGTGTAGTGCTACAAAAGAGTTAACGGCACTGCATTAGCAAAATACCTGCCCCATACTGACTTATATCTGTTACAAAGAGAAATTATTTGATATGTCATACTCAGTCAGTGCCAAAGGGCTTGCTGGGCTTATATTTCACATGGAGGATAAAAAAATAAAGGTCCTGAAGAAAGCCATTTGACAAAGTGAAAGACAGAATTTATAGTGTGCTGCATAGACAGGAACTAGCAAAACAACATTAGATAAAAAATGCAAAATATTCCTGACAATGCAAGAACAAAGTTTTTACTGTTGCCTGTATCAATTTTTGTCAGGTGGTCAGCTTTCTTATACTTTCAGCATGATTGTTATTTTCATTCAATGCAGCAAAATGTACTATGCAGTATTTTCTCTTTTTTACACTAGTGTATTGCTGTTTTGTAACTTACAACTAATGTACTGTTTTATCAAGACCTCAGGTCTCAGTAGTAAAATAACAAAAGATTTCTACACTTGGCAATTTATACAGTATGCCTGCCATCATAGTACATTTGCATATTCTGAATTTATTATAAATCTGGTACACTTTGACTTTGCTAATTTGCGTTTAAGCAAATCCTATTGGTGTGGTGAACATATAATCAAAAGTATCAAAAATGTTTATTCAGGATAGTGACGATGACCTTTTTTAGAGCATATTGGATAATAAGTGTCTCTGTAGGTTTCTTTATGTAGATGACTTTCCAAATGTACTGAACTTGATTCTGAAAAATACGGCTACAAAATTAGTTTGTTGAAGCCAACATTACTATACTTAACTGCAAGTTAACTTTGGCTGTTAGAGCTTACACCTCACCATTGAAATCATGATAATTTTATATATTTTGGCATAGATATTTTTCCTTTGGAATGGAACAGTGACACGGTGTTCTAGCGATACTGCCTTATGGACCCAGAGCCCAGAGTTTGAATATTTAAACCAATTTTACATTCTCATGGAACCTGCCTGTTCTCCCAGTGTGTATATGAATTCCTCTAAGTACTCCAGTATTACTTCAACAGCCACATAGATGTGTGCATTAGGTTATTTACCAATTATCTGTGAATGTGTTTGTGTGTGTGAGTAGCCCCTGCGATGGACTGACACTCCGTCCAGGATTGTCTTCTGCCTTGCACCTAGTGGTGCTGGAATAGGCTCTGGAGCACACATCCTTAAATTAGGTCAAGGTTGTTTCTTATTTTGTGAAACTAAAATAGTCAAATTAATATGATTGTTTGCCTATGTATTAGTTCTTCTATATCCCACCTTCAATATAGTAGTCAAACCTTTTAATCTGTTAAACACACATTTTTAAATGAGACCAAATTCTGTCTGAAGCACCTCCCGTTCACTGGCTATTCTCTCATTTCCTGCTCTATCACCATACCACAGGACTTTCATTATCTGTCCACTGCTGTCTTAAGATTCACATGCTCTTCTTCCTCTTGGATTCAGTCTGTGTCCCTTGAGTTTCCACAAAAAATCTACATAACGCCCTAATTTATACAGAAGATTAAAAAACTATGTTTTTCAGTCTAACTTTGACTTATAGTATGCTTTTAGGATGGACCCTCCATTCCCTGGTTTTAACCATTTTACTCTCTCCTTGTATTTACTTACACTGGCCCAGATAAGGCAGTTACAAACTTTGTAATGCTATTTGTTTATAAAAAGCAAAACATTGTAATAATACATTACATAACACTAGCTGTGTAAGCCCGTGCTGTAAAAAGCCAGGGTTCCTAGAAACTATTGAAATTATCAGAAAAAAAATTGAAATGCAGAGTCAACGGTTTCGTTTTCCTTACGTGCTCGCCCCCTTTGTCTATCGGCTGCTAAGCGAGTTTCTCTCTTGTTTATCTTTCCTTGACGATTTTACTTCAGCAACAGAGTTACTTTCTTTCAGCTTCATGCTGTAGCCTTCTACGTCTTTCTTCTTCCGACTAGTTAACTTGGGGCCGCCTTGCTGGCTCTTTGAGTCTGTCACTACCTGATCACACTTTTGGGCCAGACAGAGAGACACACACACTTCCACGTGTAGATGTTTATATATAAGATACAATGTTCTCCTTTTTTAATTATTTGATATTCCCATTTTAAATGACAAATTAGGAAGTGACAAAGAGAGAATGTTGCTCTGGGAGTTGAATAAACAATAGCTGTTTCCACATTTGCAGAACAGATAAACTGAGGTTGAAACAGGGTTCTTTAAAATGAGAAAAAATAGGCAGTGAGTTAGCAAAGTAACTAAAGACTCAACAACTTTAGAACAATCACTCCAAATAGGACCATATGAAGATGAGGGTATGTTGATATTCAGAAGAGTTCTAACAATATAGTAACTACTGATGGCCAGACTACACATATTTTAGTCATGACCAGTACTAAAATATGTGTCCAAGTAAAGCTTATGCCTGCCTGGTGCACCACTTGCTGTTCCTATCCCTTGTAGAATTTTAAGCAAGTCTGAATACATAAATGCCCTGTGATGAATGGGTGCTCTGCCTAGAGTTGTTTCTTGTAATTGTGTACAGTGCTGCTGGAAGAGGCAACAGCTCCAAGTGCCCTTTTAAGTGGATTAAGTTGTGGCAAAAATGGAAGGATGAATGAACAAAAGTATTATTTTAAATTATATTACTCTATGTGCATCACAGATTGAAGAGGACTGCATTTTTTTTGGAGAATGGTACCCCGCTATTTACTTGTGATTGTAAGTAGAAGATCTTCTTTACAATATTATACAGACTGCTTAAAGAAGGTACTAAAAAACATGCCTTGTGGTCAACATCTTTGTTAGCCCAAACCAAGTCACATATCAGAGTGACTTAGTAACTCTCTGTAAATAGCTGTGTTTTAAAATTAGGTTTCAGCTGTTATATCTGTAGAGGTTTATGCAAAATGTGAATTTTTTTCTTTTCCCAGGAAATGAAATAAAATATTCTTTGGAGCAAGCAAGATATTTTCCTCTCCAGTAGTAAGTAGTTTTTTACCCTTACCTCTTCCGATAGAAGCCAAATGTAACACCCTTAATGCGACTACATAAAGCTTTTCCTTGGCTTTTTAATTTATTTTATTTCTTTATTTATTTTATGTTCAGCAACATCCAAACTTTGTGGAGTTTTGACTTCCAAATGTTTTGATGACTTCATTGGTACATTTGGAACCTTTCCAAAGGAAAACTAGTGCCTGTAAGTACTACTTCATTGTAAATGTAATCATTTACTTATAGATATTACAATATTTCCTCGTTTCTTACCCTCAAAGCTAATCTCAATCTCATTATCCCCCTTTTGTCAGAGTCTCTCACTCTCCTTGAAAGTAGTCTTTATTTCCACCCTGATGTCACTCTCCATGGTATCAGATGACAGAAGAACTGTGGTCAAGCAACTGCTGAATGTTCTTTCCCTACATTTTCAAGGCCTAGAGGGAAATGACTAATGGCTTGGTGGTTAAGAATCGTTGTGCTGGGACACTTTATTTCACAGCATTATTATATCACCTAAAAATCCCAGTTATCATTTCATTCAGTGATAATTCATCTACAGATGATATCTCACTCCTTTACCTGCAATGCAAGATGACTTCTAGTTTAAGCGTAGTGTACAATCAGCTTACATTTAACCTCTGTGCTTCATTTAGATATCATCTAACTATAAATACAGTTCTTCTTTAAAATCTTTGTGTTATGAGCCTTAAAGAATACTAAAATATAATAATTATAATATCCATCAAAGAGTAAGTTTGGTATTTTTTTGATGTCAGTTGTTTTTTACAGATACAAGCTACATTAATTTACCATGGTAAAATATGTTCTTAAGTAAATCATTTTTTATAGCTTGTAAAAAATTGGGTCTACAAGGCACTGGTCCAAATGTGAAAACAGAACCCTTGAAACTTACTGAACATGTCTATTTTCAAGTTAAGAATGTTCTTGAGTATTGAACCACATTTTGAGATTGCAGACATATTTTAAAGCAGTTGATCCATGTTCTTTTCATAAGAAATAAAGTGAGATTTTGCCATTTTAAAAGATGTCTGGCTGCAATCTTCACCAAATTACGCAGAGAAGTGCTATCTGCTTTGTCACTATGCTTCCCTGAAATGAGTATGTATTTCTCAATGTAATAATATTTGTTTAAACATTGACATACAAATTCTTTGCTTATTAGTGTCTTGGGTTCCATCTAATTATTAACTAATCACAATAATTTTATTAGAATTTTTTATTATTGTGACTAGAAAAATCAGACATTCTTAGTTTGTTTCATCTCAAAATCTCCATTAGTCTGAAAAGTAATTAAAAATTAACATGTATTGAAGATCTATGATATTGCTTATTAGTTCTTGTTTGCTATTAAAAAATCAGTTTAATAGTCATTGAAAATACATTATAGTATCTTCTCCTAGTACTGCACTGTGAACAACACAAAAAAATTTAAAAAGCACACTACAAAAGCTTATTTAAAACTCCACTGATATAATAATAACAATGAAGTCCTGCAATCTCTACTGCACATCAGAACAATGGAGGCTTCATCCAGGCAGGAGAATGAAATGTTACTCTGTATTAATAAAACAAAGGTAAATCTAGAATAAGAGCTTATACAATAAAACTAAACTCAGCTGTAAGCAGACTGCTGTGGGAATACTTCTGCTGCACTTGTTACTTAATCAACACTTTTAATTAAATAGCAGCCTGTGACATGATATAAATGTGTAAGTAATTATTTTTGTACTTAAATTCTTTTTAAAAATAAAACAGGAATTTCAAGGCTTTATCTTTATTTTTTTGATTTATATTTAGATTGCATGTGTGTTACAATCCCTTCATCCTGAAGAAATGGAGAGTCAAAAAGCCACAAATTATAATAAGTGCAAATTAATATATATTATACATTCAAAATATCTGTGCCTGTATGATATTATTTTTGCTGTCCAACTGGGTTTTTTTTAAATTATACAAATCATTTTTTGCCTACTAGCAATAAAAAACTGCAATTATGAATAGAATATACAGTATAACCTTATAACATGCAGGAAAATGTTACAAAAAATATTATTTAACTGTAAATTAGCACTGTGGAAGTACTCTATTAGATTGAGTTCTGGTGACTGTGGAGCCCATTTGAGTACAGCGAACTCATTGTCATGTTCAAGAAACCAACTTGAGATCACTTGAGCTTTGTGACATGGCGTGTTATCCTGCTGGAAGTAGTCATCAGAAGATGGGTAAACTCCGGTCATAAAAGGATGGAGATGGTCTGCAACTATAGTCAGTAAGGCTGTGGCATTTAAAAATGATGCTCAACTGGTACTAAGGGGTCCAAAATATGCCAAGAAAAAATTGAAATGCTCTTCTGCATTCCTTTGTTGTAATGAGTGGTTATTTGAGTCAATGTTGCCTTTCTATCAACTCAGATCAGTCTGGCCATTGTCCTCTGACCTCTGGCAACAACAATGTATTTGCACCCAGAGAACTGTTGCTGAATGGATATTTTCCCTTTTTTCAGATCATTCTCTGTAAACCATAGTGATGGTTGTGCATGAAAATCCCTGTAGATCAGCTGTTTCTGAAATACTCAGACCAGCCCATCTGGCACCAACAACCATGCCACGTTCAAAGTCACTTAAATCACCTTTCATCCCCATTCTGAGGCTCAGTTTGAACATCAGCATCTTGATAATGTCTACAGGCTTAAATGAGTTGCTGCCATGTGATTGGCTGATTAGATATTTGCATTAACAAGCAGTTTATCGGGTGTACCTAATAAAGTGGCTGGTGAGTGCAAATATAGAACAGAGTGAGTGAACTTTATCCTACACCAATTTACAAATCCATGCTCATAAGCAATTGAGGGTTAGTCCACACTACAAATTTATACATTTAATGATGCATCCTTTTTTATTCATTTTGGCTTTCAATCCACATTGAAATGGCATTTTCAACAAAAGAATCTTTTTTTAAAACACTCTCGTAAGTTGGAGGACTTGTTTGCAGGGTTGGATGCAGGTTAAAAAATACAAGCAAACATTTCATAGCAGTATATGGCAGCAGCACTAATAGGTTTAATGCTAAATATAAAAGTAATTTTTTAAACTAATAATTCACATAAACCATATGACCAATTTATTTTGGTTGAGGTCTAAAAGCAGTGTTACATGTCAACTTCACTTCTGTGTGTTGTGAAAACCTGGATTGATAACGCTATGTACTTTAGTATGGTGAAGAAACAAATTCTTGGTGTTAGTCATTTAGAGGTTGCCAAATCCAGCGATGACAAAGAAGTAAAAGGAATTTCCTTTAAAATTAGCACTGTCTTGTTCCAAGTCAAACATTTTCACTGTTTATGAAACAGCTAACTTCATGCATTGAACTTAATTAGCAACATGTGAAATTTAGAATACAGGGAAATTTACACATAGCGACAATAACATTTAAACTAATGTTATGGTAAATTCTCAACTTCCCCTTCTTCCTTAATGTTTGCAACTGCAAAACTTCTTTGTAGTAGTTAAATAGGTGGTAGATGCGTCTTGATCTATGATAAATGTTCAATAAAAATTCTGATCAATTTTATGTGATTAGGCATATTTCAGGGTACAATAAACAAGAAATATATGTTAATAATAGCAGATAGCAATCATTTGGCCTAGATGGACAGTTTAATTACTTAAAACAGAATATTCTTCAGAAAGTTATTTTGGAGTATTTAGAATATACTTTTTTAATGCCATTCCATACCAATTCAATACCATTTAACACACAGGGCTCTGATTGTGCAGTACTTTATGCTTGTTGCATATTTAACAATTCTTCCAGTTCTTATTAATCAGTGTTTTTATAACAGGCACTCTGTTTGTTCACAGTTCAACACTCCAAGTACCAGTCCTTAAATATTCTACTTAACTCTGAAATTATAATTCAGGGCATAGAATGAATTATTCTAATTTAAAATAAAAAATGTAAATACTTTAAACATCTCATAAATAACAAATATTATAGTCACGTTATGCCTCTATGTGATTCGGGTGAAATATTCTGTTTAGAGTCATGTTAGTCAGGCAGGTCACTAATGTCTATACCTTCTGCTGTGTCTGTGTGCCTTGAGGTTCGTTGTCTGCTGTGGTTGATGTGGAAGGCTTGAAATACTATTTAGCCTCATGTATTTTTCTGTCATACAGCTCTTTGTAGGCACTAAAAACATCTTGCAAATCTGTCCTGAACTCTCATGCTCTTTCAAAATTAAAGTCATACTTTATTGCAATCAGGGCAGCACTGTTAATTGCAGTGAAAATCTCACACAAGTACATTATGTTAAGTTCTTAGATGACTTCACTTTCAGGCCATTCACTGTTGCGTTTGGTTTCAATTTGTATCTTTTCTTCTTGTAATAGAATTGCCTCTTCATCTGTCAGTTCTTGGTAATGAAATGCCAAAAACTCTTCAACATCATCTTTGTCAACTTCCACAAAGGTTAACTGCTACAGGACACAGTTTCTTTCAAGCACCATTTCCGCTTAATTATGTCCAGTTTTAGACAGATAGATATACACAGACACACTTAATTAAACAAAAAACAAAAAGAAAAATTCTGACTTGGCAGTCCCAGTCACAGTGAGGCATCATGCAGACATATTGCCGCTAGTACAAAAGAATCCCAGTAGCGTTTCATCACACACTTCTGTTGAATAATTTGCTCACTGAATGTACTCACTAAGCATAACACTATTACGAGCTCTCTTAGGCATTTCTGATACCTTAGAAAACATCTTCCTAACGCATGCACAAAATAAATCAAGGAAAAGCACAGATCCTCACAGACACAGTTCAAAACTATAGTGGCTTGAAGCTGAGAAGCTGAGTTTAGCTTCTAGAGGAGGAGCTTGGGGTCACAACTCTAGCTACACGAGATGCTCGCTGAGAAACACGCTGAATGCCAAAAATTTTATTTTTCATAGAACATAGAACATAGAAATCCTCTTCAGATTTCTTTCAGTTAGCAAAACAGGTATTAATGGTCTACTAATATAGCTCTTTCATAAAAGTGAAGTGGCATAAAGCAAACTTTTGGAAAGCTCTGAATCTGTAAAGTAGAGCACTGCACAATAGGATAATTAAAAAAAAAACTGCTAATCTAATCAGAGTTATATATTTTTTGTATAAAAGTGTATTATTGCTAATTTACAAAATAGATAAAAGTCTACTGCCAATAAATTGAATTGTCCCATTATGAATGAAAAACTTTGCTACGTTATTGTAACACATGCTATCTTTGATAGGACTGCCCACCATTGCTGCACAAGCTGGATCTCATGTGTGACTTTTGCAGGCTTGGTGTTTTTATAGGCACCCCTACGGATGGCTCTGAAGTTACTCATTTTAATGAGTGAATGTCAGCTTATTCAGTTGGTAACTTATCCCCAGTCTGAGGAAACTTGTTAGCGCTTTCACAATATATACTTTTTGTATTCATAAAGTTAAAGGTATGCAATTGCTGACATTATAGAGAAGCATAAGTAAAATCCAGTGATACTGCACTAAAAGTTACATACATGCATGTCTTAAAGAGAAGTTCCAGAAACTCTACAGTATATTCCATACTAAATGATGTAGAAATTCATGCCTCTTTGAAAAATGTGTGGAATTCTATACTGTAATGCAGTGTCATTATTTCCCATTTTGTAAAGATGAAGGTAGAGCTTATTTGTTTTTAATGAAATTTAATATTACAACAAATTATTCTGTTCAAACATGTGTAATTTGCTGAAATGAGTACATATTGTGACACTGCCAATGTGGGGATGCGCCGGCCCTTCAGAAACCGCCTCTTTTTCAGTACCTCTTTGCAGGATCAGCTGCTGGCTTGCTGGATTGACGTGTGACTTTCTTCTTGCTCAGTCCTACGAATATTAAAAAGATCAAGCTGTGATCATCCTGAGGTCTCTCACTCTCCTGTCTTTTTTCCTCCAGAATTCCTCTCCTCTGGCCATTGCTGCCAGCCCAATGGATCCCCTTGATGAAAGAGACTTTGTGTTCTTTAGAGCAGGAGTTGGGGCCGATGCATCAAGTTTGGCAGCTGTTCCCTTTGAGGCCGGTTTGCCTCTGTAAGAGACTTGTGTTTGTAACTGGCAGGACAGCAATAAAGTTTCTACTCCTTGAACTCTTCCGTACAACTTTGTGACCCAAGCTTGGCCATATCCTAGCAGGATTAGACACAGTACAGGAGCGATCTTTTTTCAGCTCGATGCAGGGCACACTTCTGTATCAACCCTTTCTCATTCATGAGGGGCCAATTTAGAGCTACTAATTAAACCAATGTGTACAGGTTTGGAATATGGAAGGAAATTAAAAGTATCTGGAGAAAAAACCCACTCTGACACAGAGAACATGAGCATACTTGCCGCTTACAATGAATAAGCTAAGATTAGAACTGGATCTATGAAGTAACAACACAAGCCAAAATGCCACCATAAATTAGTACAAATTTTAATCTGACACAATAGATATATTATGTTTTGTAAGATATATGAAAAAATCCACCTATTTTCTGACACTTTTTGTTCCCATGTCGGGAGCATGGCAAGAACCAGCCAGTTCACAATGCCACTCTATCACAGGTCACTCCTACACACTTACAGTACCCACACTCACTTACAACAGGCCAAATTGGAGTCATCATGTAACCCAACATTTGGTGGAAACTCAAATAGAAAATTACAAAGCAAAGAGTCGCACTTACAGTAAGTCGCTAGAGGTGTGAAGCAGCAGCAATAAAGCCTTGTTCGATGGTGTTACCATGTATAATTTAAAATGATTGTGGCATACTGCCAACAGTATTCATGTTATCATTTGACAAAATCAACTGATATCTGTTAAAATTTTTCAGGATTAAACAAAATTCTTTTTTATTTTTGGCATTTAAATATGTGTGAAGTGGCAATTTCTTCAGACAGACTTCCAAGATAAACAGGTTTCTTATCTGATAAACTGCTTTCATAAATGCAGTATGTATTCTGTAAAAAATAATGTTTGTTTGTGAATAGCAGGCATTATTAACATTAATGTTAACTTAATTTTGGGAATAAAAAATAAAATAAAATAAAAATGTAATGACTTTGAGAATCTTAACAAGACAGTTTATACGATTTAATATTTAATTGTTGAGTAATAAAACATAAAATACTTATTAATAATTATTTGATTCTTAAAATAAGATGACAACATTCCTGTACATGTTCAAATTAATACAATCAGATTAAGCAAGTTGGAGAATGTTTTGTTAGGTTAAGTTTAAATCAGTACTTATAAGCACATAAGGGCAGCAGCTAAAACAGAAATTAAAATGACAAAAGGCAGGTCAAGAATATTTACAATAAAGCAGTATTTAAGCTAATGTGTAGAACAGTCAAGAAGAAGGTAGATAACAAAAATGAAGAATTTAATAAAATATAAAAATGGATACAATTAATTAATTTATGGTATTCCCATAAAGGATTGCCAGCAATTTTCCCAGCAGCTTCTTGGGCAGGATAAATGTTCATCTTGGGAGGGGTGGCTTGTCTGTTGCAAGATATGTTCCCCTATGCTGGGTCAATCTGGAGTCCCTAGTTAACCTAACATTCACATCATTAGGAAATGAAAGCAAAGCTGAGTTCCAGCACATATGGACTACACAAGGACTCTGGAGCTCTTAGAAAGCTGTGCTAACTAAAGGAATTAAATGTACTCTTACATAATAATTTTCTAAAGTTTTTCACCTATAATGATGTCAGTAACAAATACAGAAAGATCTGAAGATTATAAAAGAGCAAAGCACAGCAATGATAAAAGTTCTATATAAATGTAAAGAAATAGTATAATTTTTAATTCTGGGATTATAATCACTATAAACAACTTCAAACCATATTTACCCCAAAAAGAAGAAAATCCAAGTGATTATAAATAGAAACCTTTGTGATATTTCTTTTTTCGCGAGTCATTGCATGTCTGGGAAATCCCTAAAGTGTAGAAGCTATCAGACGTTGTCATGCTATGTGAAAAAAGATGATCAGAGTAATGCTAGTAAAAATAGGATGGTGGACTTATCATTAATTAAAAACACATTAGTAGACACAATTACAAAAGACAAGAAAAGGAAACAGATGTCTAAAATGTGGGTGTGTTACTGAATAGTAAATATGCCTTTTGTAAGAGTAAATAGTGCTTTATCATTATGCTATACATAATCATATATATGATTCACCTACCTTTACACACAGCAATGAGCCAAACTTCTCAGTCAAGGCTCTGGCATTGCCCCATAGAGACACCTGGGGAGGGTGTTAGGATATTTACAACTAGGTGCCATACAGTTGCAGTTCTAGTGGATGAGAGAATTGTCTTAATGAGTCTTCAGATTGCAGAAAAGAAAACTTTGACTGCTGTTGCCATATACAACAATCATAAGTTTAAAGTGTATAGGATTAAGCCTTTTTAGGCAGAGTGGATTTGAAATTGCTTTCAGAACTGAAGCCACAAAGCAGTATTTTTGACAAATAGTTGTGGAAATCTGGAACAAACTACCAAGACATGCAGTTGAAACCAGAAACCTTGACAACCCTTAAAAAGTATTGGATGAGACATTCTCATTAGTTTTTCTTTCTAGATTAAATTTTTTTTTAAATATATTTTTTTTTGCCACAACACCATCTTTCTTTCTATCTTTCTTGCGTCTCCAGTTGTCATAGTATTCTACCACAATTCTATGGATTGTGCGCCACCTGCAGTATCATATGAGAGCCAGTTTAAAGATCGCTGCTTTTGATCAGTTGCTCTTGTATCTGACTACTGATTATTAATTATGTTTCTAGTCTGTTTGAAACATGGGATTGACTTTTGCTTACAACCTTAGCTTGCTTTTTGACCACACAGTCCTCTACATTAAAACTTTTACTGTCTCACCCCGATTCAGTACAATTAAGACACCTTAGGTATTAGCTAAACAAATGAGTCTGATGGACGGATTGGTCTCTTCTCGTTTCTCAAATTTCTTATTTTATTTTTTTCTGTAAGTTAATTTTTTTTTGGTGTTTAAATAAGTTTTGTTTACTGCTAATAGTGTTTGTTTTTGTAAGCATTATTATTACTATAAATGAAAATCAACTGCAAAATCTTTTTTTTCTAACAGGTGGAGCCATTTTGTTGAGCTGTTGCTATGGTGCTGTGATGCGGGGTCATGGTCATGGAAACTGCACATGACTGCATCATCAGTGCAGCCACATAAAGATCACTGTGGAGGATAATGCTTTGCATAAGCCTGTGAATACTTCAAAATGCTTGTGACAGTGTTAGAGTCAATTCAGGGCAAAGACCTCTGTATCAAATAAAAAAATGTAGAGTTTACATTAGTGTTTTGGTTTAGATACAAGTTTATTTGACTCCTGGTTCTGACACTTTTTTTCTTTTGCCCACTCTCTCCTGGTTCTAGAAAAAAATATTTATTTATCTATTTGCAAATTCAGCTCAGGCATAACTGCTAGTTACATACTAGTCGTAATGAACACCATGTTTGAACACATGGTTGCTTATAAGTGTACCTAGTGCCAGAATAGCTTAATCCTAAGGTCTATGAGTACAGTGGGATGCAAAAGTTTGGGCAACCTTGTTAATAGTCATTATTTTCCTGTATAAATCGTTGGTTGTTACGATAAAAAATGTCAGTTAAATATATCATATTGGAGACACACACAGTGATATTTGAGAAGTGAAAAGAAGTTTATTGGATTTACAGAAAGTGTGCACTAATTGTTCAAACAAAATCAGGCAGGTGCATAAATTTGGGCACCGTTGTCATTTTATTGATTCCAAAACTTTTAGAACTAATTATTGGAACTCAAATTGGCTTGGTAAGCTCAGTGACACCTGACCTACATACACAGGTGAATCCTATAATGAGAAAGAGTATTTAAGGGGGTCAATTGTAAGTTTCCCTCCTCCTTTAATTTTCTCTGAAGAGCAGCAACATGGGGGTCACAAAACAACTCTCAAATGACCTGAAGACAAAGATTGTTCACCATCATGGTTTAGGGAAGGATACAGAAAGCTGTCCCAGAGATTTAAGCTGTCTGTTTCCACAGTTAGGAACATATTGAGGAAATGGAAGACCACAGGCTCAGTTCAAGTTAAGGCTCGAAGTGGCAGACCAAGAAAGATTTTGGATAGACAGAAGCGACAAATGGTGAGAACAGTCAGAGTCAACCCACAGACCAGCACCAAAGACCTACAACATCATCTTGCAAGAGATGGAGTCACTGTGCATTGTTCAACCATTCGGCGCACTTTACACAAGGAGATGCTGTATGCGAGAGTGATGCAGAGGAAGCCTTTTCTCCGCCCACAGCACAAACAGAGCCGCTTGAGGTATGCTCAAGCACATTTGGACAAGCCAGCTTCATTTTGGAATAAGGTGCTGTGGACTGATGAAACTAAAATTGAGTTATTTGGGCATAACAAGGGGCGTTATGCATGGAGGAAAAAGAACACAGCATTCCAAGAAAAACACCTGCTACGGTGCTATGGTGGTGGTTCCATCGTGCTGTGGGGCTGTGTGACCAGTGCAGGGACTGGGAATCTTGTCAAAGTTGAGGGACGCATGGATTCCACTCAGTATCAGCAGATTCTGGAGACTAATGTCCAGGAATCAGTGACAAAGCTGAAGCATCACCGGGGCTGGATCTTTCAACAAGACAACAACCCGAAACACTGCTCAAAATCAACTAAGGCATTCATGCAGAGGAACAAGTACAACGTTCTGGAATGGCCATCTCAGTCCCCAGACCTGAATATAATTGAAAATCTGTGGTGTGAGTTAAAGAGAGCTGTCCATGCTCGGAAGCCATCAAACCTGAATGAACTTGAGATGTTTTGTAAAGAGGATTGGTCCAAAATACCTTCAACCACAATCCAGACTTTCATTGGAACCTACAGGAAGCGTTTAGAGGCTGTAATTTCTGCAAAAGGCGGATCTACTAAATGTTGATTTAATTTCTTTTTTGTGGTGCCCAAATTTATGCACCTGCCTGATTTTGTTTGAACAATTATTGCACACTTTCTGTAAATCCAATAAACTTCATTTCACTTCTCAAATATCACTGTGTGTGTCTCTTTATGATATATTTAACTGACATTTTTTATCACAACAACCAACGATTTATACAGGAAAATAATGACTATTAACAAGGTTGCCCAAACTTTTACATATAGTTTATAATGAAGAGTGGGAGTGACCGGTAGGCGGATGACTCTCCACGTAAGGCCACGGAAGGCAGCGGGAGTTGGGACTTGAGGTGTGTATTCCCCAGCGTGGGGGCTCTGGTTGCTGTGGAACCCAAGTCACTGTCTGGAGGAGCCTACCAGAGCCAGGGGTCGGTGAGGTGATCCGATCAGCTGAAGCAGGTAGAGAGAAGGTCAGCAGCAAGTAGGGCGACTCCCCTTTTGAGAAGCCCAGATGGGAGAAGCAGGGGAGCCGCTGGTAGAAAGAAGACACCGGGCTTTATGTTTTAAAAGGATTGCTTCCTGCATTATTTTAACCTCGTTGTTTTAAAGATTTTTTTCTAATGGATTTTAAGCTCCACTTTTCACTTCTGTTTTATGGATCATTTATTTAATGACTTTTTTTCACTGCACTATTTATTTGAACATTGTTTTGATTGTTTTTAATAAAAGCACTTAGCACTTTTGCACCATCCCCTTGCTATGTTGTGCCTCACTGCCTAGCTTATCGGTAATGATGTACGGTTCAAGGGCTCCTGTAATGACTGATGGGAGCTTGGAACGAACCCGCATCGTCACACTATTACTCTGAGACATATAGAGTATCTGAGTATATAGACAATTTCCTGAACCCATTATCTCAGAGGCATTTCAGTTATATCAAGGATACATACCACTTTCTGCAAGTTACTAAGTGGTACCACTTTCCATCGCAAGCGTTTATATTTACGATGGTCATTGAATTGCTTTATATGAATATAGACACCAGACTGGGACTGCAGGTGGTGAGAAATGTCTTTAAGAAATTTCCAGATGGGAGGAGACTGGATCATTATTTTTTAGAGTTATTGGAACTCAGTCTTGTGACAAACGACTTTGAGTTCGACGGTAGGTAGACTCTTCTTACAGATCCATGGAAAAGCGATGGGAAAGGGGTTTGTGTTGGCTTACACAAACATCTACATGGTGGAGTGGGAGGTGTGGAACTTTAAAAAGTGTGCCCATCTCCCATTTCTTTACCTGAGATATCTAGATGACATCTTCGGGTTATGGACACATTCGGTCCAGGAAGTTAACAACTTCATAGATGTTCTAAACGCACATCATCCAGCAATTAAGCTGCAGCCGAAGCGCGACCCTTTCCAATTGCCTTTCCTGGATACAGAGGTCTACTTCTGTCTGTTGGCTCCAGGGATTCATATTTTACATTCGCGTGTGCATTTTAAACAGACGGATACTAAATCACTGCTGTTTAAGAATAGCTGTCATCCAAAACACACCTTTCGAGGAATAATCAAATCCCAATTGATATAATTTTATAGGATTAATTCCAATTTGGCGGATGTACGGGCGGCTGCCCACCTTTTGTTTAGTACCTTGCGATGGAGAGGATATTTTAGGAGATTTTGTAGACATATTTAGATGGAGGTGTGGGAGACCTATCACCATTATTTGATGAGGGAAACCACAGGTGAGCAGTCAGTACCATCAGGGCTCATGATACACGATTCGGATGATTCAAGTGGAGGTGATCCTGAACACAAGATGCCCATAGTTTAGATGGAAAAGAGAAATTGTATGATCTGGGTACCTGAAGATAGGTTCTCTCTCTATTTGGTTCTCTTCACTTTTGGTTATTTTTCCTTTTTTACTTTTGGTGGGTTTCAATGTCTGAGAACAGTGACTTGTACTGAGTGGGAGGAAAGTGTGACTTATTATGCCTGCCTAGTAGATCGACTTTTCCCCTTGCCCTTGTGGAGTGTGGGTCAGGTCGGATTCCTAGATCAAAAGAAGAAAGTGTCTTCCGTAAGTTGGAGGGATGGGAGTTTAAAAATTGGAGGGAGTTTGAATTTCCGGAAAATACCTGAATATGAAAGAGATCTGGGGCTTCATGCATAATGCCGTGTGAAGAATTCACACTATAACATGGCATACAGACAAAAGCAGAAATGTGCATACGCACAAAAAAATCTAGATGTATAAATCTGTGCGAACGCCAACTTCCACGTTCTTCCGTTACATTAAACCCGGTCAGCATGAAAAGTAACGCATGTGCACATGCCTGCTGTCCTGCCACATCTCCTCCCAGAATTATGCCTCTTTGAATATGCAAATCAATATAAATAGCGCTTAAGCTCAGCGTTCTGTGAAAAGGCAATGGCAAAAGCACGGGGGATAGAAGAATTTCAGCAAATACCAAGTGGAGGCAAGGAAAAACGTACTATTTGCTGGTTTAAACAATGGTATAAACAGCAAAAGGAAAGTTGCCGTGAAAAGGCGAGTTGTAGCACATGATCTGAATGTCATAAGAAAGCTTATTAGGGTAAAGAGAAAAAAAAAATAGGCACACAATGGGAAAAAAGCACGAAATTTCAACTTTAATCTCAAAATTTACACTTTAATCACATAGGTTATTTTGGTATTAAAGTAGAACATCATGAACTTCATCTTAAAATCATTTAATTTACTAATTTCTCAAATCCCATCGTAACTAAAGTAACACGTTAAATGCTGTCACACACATGCACTTAGGAGGCTGCCAAAAAAACCCAGAGGTGAGAGATTTATTAACAGATGGGGGTTCTTTTATGGTACTGATGCCTCTCTTTCGGATATTGTAGAAACAAAGAAGATCAATAGTCCAAACATTCCTACAATAACCCTCATCCCAGAAAATGGCTCATTCACTTCCTCATTCCAGACGTCACTTCCGGCTTCAGGTGATGACGTCACTTTCTGGTCCAGCATTGATGACGTCACTTCCAGCGTTGGGTGATGACGTCACTTCTGGTCCAGCACTGATGCCGCCAATTTTCCGGCCTCCAATGATGCTGCCACTTCCAGGCCAACTCTGATGACGTCACTTCCGGCCTCCGATGATAATGTCACTGCCGGTCCGCCCACAATTACATCATTTCCTCTATAATCATGTCTGGCAGCCATTTTCTAGTATAAATAGCCACCTCTCATCATCAACCATTGTCTTCTGTAAGATTTATTTCATCAATTTGACCAATTTTGCTGCAAGCAATATACTGTACGGGGCAATTCCCCAACACTTTATGAGCATTTTTGTGTATGTTATTTCGTCACAATGCTTTGTTTTGTATTTGATCTTCTATGTGCTCTATGTGTGTGAACCACTATGTGCTTCTTAAACAGGCTTTCTCTTCCTCCGACAGGACACAGAATCCATTACGTTCGTGATATTACAGCTCTCTGAATAATTAAAATACTGAGATGTATACTTGATATCATTTTCATGATGATAGGAGTTAAAGCATGTTATTAAACATGGGAACATCGTGGCGCAGTGATTGTTCATGCCTCACGCAAGATGTTTGCTGCGCCGTGCGCAACCTTTGATGAAATAATTTATTGCAGCAGCACTGTCTCTTTCAAACGAACTAACCCCAAATTCCTGTCCTTACTTTTCTTTCTCCAAATACCCAATCGCCACACAATAAGCTCTGTAATAGACGTTAAGCTATCTGTAAGCTTAGAACGCCGATTCTTCAAAATCTTTAAGGAACATTGAAATATCTTTGTAGTACATATTTAATTATTCTATCCTTCCAGTGTCACACCAGCCCAATCAAGCATACAGCGCGAGACAGGAACAATCCATGAACGGAGCGTCAGTTCCTTGCTAGTGCAGCGACACCGTGTCCTCACATTTTAATTATTAACAATATAGATTATTTAAATGAAGTTAAAGTTTTGTATCTGTATAATATAATAAACATATTTTGCTGCATACATCTTAAAAATGATATCGTCATCATATGTAAATACACGCTTTGTAAAGTGGCGAAGGTTGTACAATATTATAACTGTATCGCAAGTTTACAGTGAGGTGATTGTACTAATAAGTACAAACAGTTCTACAAGGAGCACTTGATGGATTGATTGAGTGCGTTTATAGTTCTTGGGATGAAACTGCTTCTGTACCGCAAGAAGATAGGCTCTGAAGCGTTTGTCGTATGACAGCAGTTCAAATAGGCAGCATGGCTGAGGCAGCGTGTGCTTGATGCTGTATAACGATAGGTCTGTTTCCGATCAGCTGCTGTAGATCAGTGATTTCACACTCAGATGCAGTGATATTAATACTCCGAGTAGTGCAGTGAGAGTAATATAGAAAAAGATGATCCGCTGTGGCAACCCCTAATGAGAGCAGCTGAAAGAAGAAGAAGAAGGTGCAGTGAGAGTAACAACGCTAAAGCAGATATGGTATTTGGAATACTTTAGCTATTCCCTGGATCATTATATTGTTACAGGTTAATTACAATCAGGTGCATTAAACTAATAAACAATATGCAGTTAGTTTCAATGTATATGATAAAGCCGCTTCAGGGATATGGATCTAAAAAAGAAAGGGTAGCCACAGAGAAACAATAGCACTGCTTTGACGCTGGGTGCTGCCAGTTTGCAGAACCGAGTGGAGAAGTGCGTACACCGTGAAAATGTGCATGGCTTTGGAAACGTACATACACATGTCTGTTCCATTTCTACAGTAATCTGTGTAAACACATTGTTAAAACAGAAACGTTTTTATATTCTAGTAGTAGATGACAAAATGTAGACATAAACTATATAATGTATGAAGCCTAAAGTCCAAATATCAAAAAAAACATTTTCACAAGAGGTACAAATATAACACAATAATTGCGCCTTTATTCAAAAATATAACTGCAGAAACAAAAAGCCGCCTTAACATGCGACATTGACACCTGACACCTGTTTATTGTAACTGCCTCCGTGGTGCAATAGAATCTGTTCCCGCCTGGGAATCAAAAGGTTGCGAATTCGATCCTGCACCACTCCGTTTTGAGAAGTAAACTGCTCTTAGTTTTACTATTTTAGAATAAAAGCATACATTTGATTTCAGT
This sequence comes from Polypterus senegalus, assembly GCF_016835505.1. NCBI lineage: Eukaryota > Metazoa > Chordata > Cladistia > Polypteriformes > Polypteridae > Polypterus > Polypterus senegalus. Next base: position 65,521,957 of record NC_053157.1, on the reverse strand, counting down.
CTGTAACAGCCAGTGCAATTTATGATCCTTGTAAAGGGTAGCTTTGTTTTTTTTTTAATTCACTTTTTTATTCTCTCAGTCGCGTTCAGAATCAATCCATTCAACCCCATCTGACACGGCTGTTTCCACATAAAGATGCACTATAGCTCTGCAGTGTACCACGATGCATACTAACGCCCCAAAAGGGTTCTGACACACAAACGCTGGCGAAGCTGCCTTCTTCGTATCTCACCGTCACTTGATTTTCTTTTATTGTTTTATTGAGTGTTCCTGCCAGTCCCCGCATGTCGTTGTACGCTGTTTCTTTTGTACTCCAGGACATGCAGAGGAGAGAATGGTAAAGAGCAGTAACTTCGGCGCTATATGCAATAATAAGACACTCCCCATCTGCCCGTGTCGCTCAAACACAGGAACATATGTTGGTGTAAAAGTATAACAAAAGTGCACTTTTATTCAAGTGCACTTTTTCCATCGCCTTTTCCTGTAAGAAGCAATGTACACACTTCTCTCTGTTCTGTGGTTTCTATTACACACCTGAAAGAAAGAGACAATATATGTGAAAACATCACCGCACTAATGCAATATCATTTGAAAACGAACAGCGTCAGCGACTGAGAGAATAAAAAGTGAATTAAAAAAAAAAGCAAAGCTAACCTTTTTTTTTTTTTTACCGTGTCCTGTTCGGCTGTGAAGCAATCAGAATTGATGTCTGAATGCTGGCGACTAGCCTTACAGTTTTTCTCTCAGGTGGAGCGTTACAGCTTCTGCTGACGTCACGCCTGATACCAAAACTTTATTAAAAATATTTTTAGATGTTTTAAGATTCGAACCGGACACGGAGACAAAAGTGAAAGAAAAGAAGAGAGAGAAGGAAGAGATGGAGGTAAAGGGGGAGGGGGGGTTTCGTATAGAATAAACAATAAATGAACCAGAATCCGTTTCTAGACCTGCAGAAAGAGAGGGGAAACAAACAAACCACAAGACAAAAACATTGCTGCATCAGCTACATGAAGATATATAAAAATGTTTGCTGACAATCATACAGTAATTATTACTGAGGCATTTAAGGCCACCACAACCTTAGATCATGTGCTGAAGATGTCCAAGTCATACTTATGAAATCACCATGTGAGCACCTGTGTGTGTACGCACGCTTGTATGTGTAAGGTTTCTCTATAGGAGCATCCAATAGTGAGTGTGAAGGGCCACAGACCTGCCCCCAAAACGCGGAAGATGGAGGGAGTTCCAAGCCCAGAGATCCAGAGGTCACCCCAGAGCGGAGACCCCAGGGAGGCCGTCACCAGAGAAGCCCCAACCCCCACCCGAGAGGCGCAGAGGATCACCCCGGGGGTCACAACCAGCAGCCGGCAGAGTCCCGGAGATATCAACGGCAAGCCCTCAGGCCGCCCGCAGCCGCTCTCCCCCGAGTCGGCCGGGCCCGGAACCCAGCAGCCCGGGACCCGAGGGCGACCCACCCCGCCGAGGATCCAACAGAGCCCAGGGAACCAGATCCCACCAGGCAGCCACCGGGAGCGACCAGACAGATGCTTAAGGCAGGGGGAGGGTAGGCAAAGATGTTGTAGTATTGCCAGATGTCCCAGGAGAGGGGAGGAGTCCAAAACCCCACCTGACATATACAGTCACACACAAACACAGTCATACACTCCCTCCCTCATGCTCTCACATACACATACAACCCAAGACTTACAAGGATGTACGCCAGACACCCATTCACACTCCCCACACACCCTACCTAACTCTGGTCCCGGTGCTGCCGTACCTGAGGTACAGCCATTCCTGGACGCCAGAGTTAGCCCCGTTCCGCAGGGGTAATAGTGAGCAGGCACCCCCATCCAACGTAGAGCAAAGCAACCCACCACTCCAGACCACAGGCAGACGGCCAGCTCCCACTCCTAGCCTCCAGCCCCGGCAGCTAACTGAGAACAGAGGTGTAATAAGACCTCTAGTCTCCCTCCGCCTGCTCTAATGTAGTGTTGGTGTGTGCTGATAAGGTGCATTTTGTGGTTGGGGGGGCGCAGGCAGTGCCGGCACCATGTGGCCTACACCAGCTGATGCCAACACACAGCCCCACCTCCCCCCCAAAACTCTCCGTGACTAGGTGCAGTTTAAAATTGAAGTGGACACCGCACTCGGAGTGAGGCTGAAATTTCCCCACCGGATGCCGTTGAGTGTGCCCACTCCCAAGGCCCTAAGTGTGCATTTGTGTGGAATGTTTTTGTGGAAGTGTTTAATGTGCAAATAAAATTGGGGTGTAGGCTGCCACAGGACTGCGGAAACGGGATCCATACCCGCACCCCCTGACTTACCCACACCCCAAGGCCCTATGTGCATGTTTGTGTGATGATGTGAAGGAGCAGGAGGAGGGAAATGTCTGAGGATGGGGAGGAACGGCTGAGGGGCCTGAGCCCTCCAGGGAGCCAGCTCCCCTACTGGCCCCAATAGGCACCTCCGTTCCCAAAATCCACCCGGGCACGGAGGCCCCAGCCTATCTAGCCATGGCCCGAAGCAGCAGCATCACAGAGCCCCACGGAGTCTGAGGCCACCAACCCACACCACCCCAGCAGAATATTTACTCCCATCCCCACATTTACTCAACATTCAGATTAAGTAAGACATAAGACACCCAGGATAAAGCTGGATCCTCCCTCCCGGACATCCCTCCCCATGGTGGAACTGCCGCACGTTCCGCCCTCTTCCCGCAGCGTACATGCCAGGACCCAATCCCCAAGGCCCCACCCATATCCCCATCCGGGACGGCCGCCCCAAACCCTAAGCCACCAGGCCCACACCCAGACCAACCCAGGGGCATTGCGGCCACTAGGCAGCGACCGCAGCCACCGCCAAGACCCCCTAAGGCCCTACACACAACCACCAGAAGCCCACACCCCGAGGTAACCCAACCACCACCAGAGTCGGGCAGCAGCCCCCCAGCCCAAGACCCCCCTAGTGAACCCACCCCAGGGATCCTCCAGATACTCCAAGCTCAGACTCTCCACCACATCAACCACAGCATCCCGCAGGACCATATCAATGACCCTCCATCATCGCTATGTGATGGAACCGATCAAAGGAGCCCAGAGAGATTGATTTGAAGTGGAGGCAGAGGCTGTCTCAAGTGTAATATGATCCAATAAAAGATTTCTATACTGGTTAATGCAAAGATTATCTTTGTTTTTCCAGTTTATGAGGATAGTTTTCTTAGCGATGCATATGGCAGTGAGAACCACGTGAACCAAATTTGTTTCAATCGGGACATCCTCTAGGTTCCCCAGCAAGCAAAATGAGGGGGAAGTTGGGATATCACATTTCAGACACTTTGACAGGTCTTCACATACTCTATACCAGAACCCTGAACAGGTGGACATGACCACAGTGCGTGGATATAACTGTCAGGAATGTTGTCTGTGCAGTGTGTGCAGGTGTCAGATGGCACAAATCCCATCCTGAACATCCGATGACCTGTATAGTGTACTCTGTGTAGAATTTTGTATTGAATTAGTTGTAAATTGGGGTTTCTGATCGTTTTAAAAGTTTTTAAACAGGTTTGGGACCAGAAAGTCTGATCAAAGCTAACTAATAGATCCTCCTCCCATTTGCCTATAGGAATTGCTATTGTATCATCTATTTTGGTCAATGTTTTATATACTTTAGACAGTAATTTGGGGTGTTTGAGATTACAGAAGTCTAATACCCTTGATGGTGTTTGTAATTCTACTTTAAGCTTAAATTTTTCTTTAACTACTGATTTAATTTGGAGATATTCTAAAAATCTATTCTTGTCTATCCCAAATTGGGAGACTATTCTGTTAAATGGAATGAAATCCAATCCTTCAACTATGTGTTCCATGTATAGAATTCCTTTACTTTTCCAGTATGGGAGGTTCATCATTTTATTGTTTTGCAATATGTCAGGATTATTCCAGATGGGTGTGTGTCTGCATGGAATTAGTGAAGACTCCGTCATTTTTAGATATTCCCACCATGCTGTCAGTGAGGTACTGATATTAATACTTTTAAAGCTTTCATGCTTTCTTATTTTTGAGCTAATAAACGGTAGGTCCGAAAGCTCTATAGTATTGCAAAGTGTCTGTTCTACATCTAACCAGGACTCATCCAGCGGGTTATGTTGCAACCATCTTGGTATATATTGGAGCCTGTTGGTTAAGAAATAATGATAGAAGTTGGGTAGATCCAACCCTCCTCTATCTTTGGTCTTCTGTAGTGTTTTTAAGCTAATTCGTGGAGGTTTATCCTTCCAAAGGAATTTAGTGATGGAGGAGTCCAGGGATCTAAACCAATCAGATGATGGCTTGTTTGGGATCATAGAAAATAAGTAATTGATTCTTGGTAAAACCATCATTTTAATTGTGGCAACCCTCCCCATAAGTGATATCGGTAAGGATTTCCATCTAGCAAGATCATCTTCCACTTTCTTTAATAGTGGGATGTAGTTTAGTTTAGTTAGATCTGCCAGCCTGGGAGACACATGAATGCCCAGGTATGTAATATTCCCTGATTCCAATTGTGTATTAAGGGAATTGACAAAAGAGAAATTAATTGGAAGAACTGTGGATTTTAACCAGTTTATTGAATAATCTGAAACTCTTGAAAAGGAGTTTATTAGTTCAATTGCCTGGGAGAGAGAGGATTGAGAATTCTGAAGATAAAGTAACACGTCATCTGCATAAAGACTGATTTTATGTTCTATGTTCTTACACTTTATGCCTTTAATAACTGTAGTTTGCCTGATTGCTGCTGCTAGTGGTTCAATAAAGATAGCAAATAGCGAGGGGGAGAGAGGGCATCCCTGCCTGGTCCCCCTCTGAAGACAGAAGCTATCTGATGTTTGGTCATTTGTCCTGACGCATGCTGTTGGTGAACTGTATAAAATTTTTAACCAGTTTATGAAGAAGTTTCCAAAACCAAATTTATGTAAAGTTGCAAATAAGAACTTCCAGTTAACTCTATCAAAAGCCTTTTCTGCATCGAGAGATAATATACTGGTTTCCATGTTTCTGCTATAAGAAAAGTCTATTAAGTTGAGTAATCTACGTGAATTTGTGGATGAATGTCTCCCCTTAATGAAACCAGTTTGGTCTGGATGTATTATGAAAGGGGTTACCTTCTCTAATCTTTTTGCAAGGGCTTTACAAATTATTTTCAGGTCAACATTAATAAGAGAAATTGGGCGATAGCTGGTAGGAAATATAGGATCTTTGCCTGGTTTTAACAGGAGACTAATGTTGGCTGAATTCATGTTTGGCTGTAGTCTACCATTTTCTTGTATTTCACACATCATTCTGAAGAATGTTGGCGCCAGAATGATCCAGAATTCTTTGTAGAACTCTGCTGGAAACCCATCTGGACCTGGAGCCTTCCTATTAGGCATGGAGTTAAGAGCTTCCTGAAGCTCATCTGATGTTAATGGCGAGTCCAGGACTGTAGCTTGGCTATCTGATAATTTAGGAAGTATTATCCTGTCTAGAAACTCATTGATCTCATTATCTGATGGGTTAATCTGTGGTGAGTACAAGGTTTTGTAAAAATCTCTGAAAGTGTTGTTTATTCTTTCAGGGTCATATACTATATTCCCAGTTGAGTCTTTAACAGCAGATATGGCAGTTTTCTCTTTGTTTATTTTTAACTGGTTGGCTAAAAACTTGCCTGATTTATTACCGTGTTCAAAGTTTTCTATTCGTAGTCTTTGTGCTAAAAATTGTGTTTTTTTGTCAATAATTCCTTTAAGTTCTAGTTTACTTTTACGCAATTTGTTTTGTAATTCTTCTTCTGGGGATGCCTCTAGAGACTTAATGATTTCTTCTAATTCCTGAATACGTTTGTTTTCTATTTTTTCTTATGTAATGAGAAGGAAATTATTTTACCTCTCATCACTGCTTTCCTGCCTCCCAGAGAACAGATGCTGATGTTCCAGGAATGTCATTGTGTTCTAAATATAAAGCCCACTCTTTTTTATAATATTCCACAAAACCTTCATCTTTAAGCAGTGACGTATTAAACCTCCAGTTTTACCTGATGGGATTGTTTTCTTATTTAACAGAGTTAAAGAAACTGGAGCATGATCGCTGACAACTATAGGGTGTATCTCAGTGTCTGAAATGTCAGCCAATAATGAGCTGCTGACTAGAAAATAGTCCAAACGTGAGTGAGAGTGATGAACATGTGAGAAAAAAGTATACTCTCTACGGCTGGGATAAAAAGATCGCCATGCATCACAAAGCCCATAATCACTCATATACTGTTTGACTATATTAGTGGAATGCCAACTGCGCTGAGTCCCAGCTGTACTGAGCCTGTCTGAAGAATGATCCATCCAAAAATTAAAATCTCCGCAAGTATAAGTGGACAGTCCAAGTGTTCGGAGAGTACAGAGAAAAAATTATGAAAGAATGCGGGGTCATCTATGTTTGGACAGTATATGCTAACAATACATAAGCTTTGATTTTGTATAGATAGTTTTAGTATTATAAATCTACCATCTGGATCTGAGACTGTGTCCAATACTTTGAAATTTGTATTTTTGTGTATTAAAATAGCTACACCTCTTTGTCTAGAGTTATAGGCGGCAGAGAACAGTGTGGGAAACTCAGATGTTTTAAGTTCATCTGCAACTGTGGCAGACCTATGAGTCTCTTGTAATAAGACAACATCTGCCTGCAGTCTTTTAAGCTGATCAAAAATCTTTAATCTCTTCTCTCTAGAGCCAGTTCCATGAACATTCCAACTGACAAACCTTAGTGTACCCATAGTTGTGTGTGTGATTAGCTAATGTATGGTGCCTTCAGGTGAGTTAGTTAAGTAAATAAATGTATAATTTAATCTGAAGAAAAAAAAATTAAAAAAAATAAAAAATAAATATATATATATAAATAAAAATAAAGCAATAAATAAGTAAATAAAAAATATATGCATAATAATGCTAATAACAATAATAATATTATTAATGCTGATGATAATAATAATATGAATGCTGAAAATAAATAATAATAATAATGCTGATAATAATAGTGCTAATGATAATAATAAAAAATAAAAATACTAATAATAATAGTGCTGATAATAATAATAATAATGCTGATGATAATACTAATGCTGATAATAATAATAATCATTCTGATAATAATACTAAAGCTGATAATAATCAGACAATAATAATAATAATAATAATAATAATAATAATCAGACAGAACCAAAAGTGTTTGTGGTTGTATGATAAAATGTAATAATTATAATCTAGTGTTTGTATGCGCGCGTTGTGTGTGTGCTGACGCAGTGTAGGAAAGTTGTGTGATTGTGTCATGCGGATGTAAAGTTCCAGAAGCAGGTAAAAGAAGGAAAGGAAAGAGTGATAAGGTTAAGAAAAGAAAAAAAGTAAAAAGAAAAGGTGTTAGAGGTGTGGGGTGGCGAGAGAACAGGTGATCCCATCATCTAAACACGGATATAGCAGCTTTTTTTTATATCCTGACATGCTCATACCCAGTGAATCCCGATAAGAAAAATAAACTTGTGACCTGATGTTGGGCTAATAAAGCCAGTCTGTCACTCCTCGCTCCTTGTACAGCCTGTTGTTGATGTAGAGCTTGTCCACAGAAATGACAGCGGCTCCCTTCTTGGATGAATTTTTACGTATTGGGAACAGAACTCTGCGGCATCCAAAATTTCTTTAGGAAATTGATCATTCACGCTAAAATTTTTCCCTTTGAGCTCTTTCCGTGGCTCTTAACAAAATCCTTCTGTTTAAAATGCTCAAATTTAGCCACGATGGGACGAGGTCTTCTGCTGTCTGCTCTCTTGGCTCCAAGGCGATGTACCCGGTGAAAGGTGATGTTTTTTACCGTTTCTTCGGGTATCTTCATGTGGGTCTGGAGAAAATACTTGATTGTTTGTTCGCAATCCTCCGGTTGTCCTTCCGTCTGCTCCGGCAGGCCTGCGAACACCAGATTGTCTCTCATGCTGCGGGCCTGAAGATCCAAAACCGTCTCCTTCAGGGTCTTGTTGTCTTGGGAGATCCGTGTCCATCCCTCTGTCAGGGAAGACACAGTCTCCCGCAGAGACGCGTTTTCAGCAGAAAGCCGCTCCACCTGATCCTGGCTGAATTCCAGAGATTGTCGGAGGTTCTGGAACTCCTGGTGTAGAATTTCGAGCAGGTGGAGTCGTCCCTCAAATCCCAAAAGCCTTTTATCTATAGAATCTAATAATTCTAATATATCCTTGCGGGGAGATGAGGTCGCCTCGGGGGAATCTTGAGGACGGCTTCTCTTGGTAGCAGGTGTTTCCGTGATAGCTGCTGCTTTCTTAGGCCCCATGACAACAGACTCAAAAACTTGATCAATATAATTTTGTAAACTTTCCAAATTTTCTTCACTTACCTCCAGGTTGAGCGAGTTATACTTACCGGATTAATTGCGTTGTCAGTAAATAAATTTGGCGTAAATGTGTCTTAATTGTTTAGAATGTTCGCTAAAGAGCTGCCATCTGCTTCAAACGCTGCCGAGAATCCGTGATCTTCCTAGCCAGCGCTTCTCTCTCCCAGCATGCTCTCTTTACTCACCTTTTAGCAAAAGGTAAAGCTAACCTTTACAAGGATCATAAATTGCACCGGCTGTTACAGACTGAAATCAAATGTATGCTTTTATTCTAAAATAGTAAGACTAAGAGCAGTTTACTTATCAAAACGGAGTGGTGCAGGATCGAACTCGCGACCTTTTGATTCCCAGGTGGGAACACATTCTATTGCACCACGGAGGCAGTTACAATAAAGGGTGTCAGGTGTCAATGTCGCATGTTAAGGCGGCTTTTTGTTTCTGCAGTTATATTTTTGAATAAAAGCGCAATTATTGTGTTATATTTGTACCTCTTGTGAAAATGTTTCTTTGATATTTGGACTTAAGGCTTCATACATTATATAGTTTATGTCTACATTTTGTCATCTACTGCTAGAATGTAAAAAACGTTTCTGTTTTAACAATGTGTGTACACAGATTACAGTAGAAACGGAACAGACAGGAAATGCGTGTGTTCCAAATAACGATCTATTATTTCCACTCTAAAACTCCACTTCACTCCCAGATACTCAATCAAGGCATGAGCTGAGAGAAGTTCGTGCACGTTCTAAATTGGTGGGGGGATGGAATAGCCGGCTGCTCCTAGCTTCTCTTTATCAGCACATTTAGAGGACAAAGGACACTGGCAGAGAGGTGTGAAGGGATTTCAGAAGCAATTTAAGGTGGGACGGAATTACGAGTTTTTTCGTAGCCTCTCGTAATTCTAGTGTTAAAGGATCTATTGGTCCATGCCTCCTGTAGGCCAAAAAAAGTTAACACGTTCTCCTGGGAGGTTCCTTTTCAAAATAAGAAAATAATTTATAATCCGAGGACGGATATCGAATTACCCATTTTTCAACAGTTTCAAGTTATGTCGAAAAATTGTGTATACGGCGTTCAGTTTCGGGACTGCGGGACCATCTACATCGGTGAAACAAAGAATCCGATGAGAGAGAGGTTTGTGCAGCATCTAAAGTTTCCGAATGGTAAGAAACAGAAAATATTTTATACCAATTTTAGGCAGAAAGGACACAACACTACAATGTTTGGGTTACAGCAGGACTAGGTGGATTAAGAGACAACGACTAAAAAGGGAGCAATTTTGGATTGAAGCATTGGGGACTAAAACTTTCAATGGCCTCAATAAAATATAGTTTGGTCAATTTTTTTTATTTTTATACATATAAAAAACACTTTCCACTTTCATTATATTATAAAAAATTATCACATTGTGGAGGGTTGGGGGAGGCTGTCTGTTAGGCCACAGCCTGCTGGTTGTAGTTGGGGGTTAGATGACTTAGAGAGACCCATTTCTGGGCAGCCGTGTGAAAGTCCTTGTCTGCCTTATGGTCTTTCACCATCTCTAGAACTCCAGTTCATAACAATGACTTGCAGATGCGTCTGCTCAGAAGGTAACACCTGTGGTAGTGGCAGAAGTGAAGACCCTTGTTTGTGTGGAGCTTGATAAGGCAATGCAGAATACGTTTTGGAGAACAAACCAAGACAAACCATTTAGTAAGTCAAGAGGGGTAAAGCAGGATGAATCCCTAAGTGTTTTCACCACAGGATGAGAAAACAGTGATGTCAACTGAGGATATCTTCGAAACTGTAAGAATCATTTTGTGAAACTGCTTTCTAGATATACCCTCCTTGGAGAAGGCTATATCAGAACAATTGGTGGGGTTTGTGTCCATCTCTGTGGCTGAGGTTGCTGTGGTGATTAAAAAAATCCATAGTGGCAAGACTGCAGGGGTGAAGGAGGTTGGGCTGTAAATATTGAAAGCAGTCAATTGTGTGAGGGTGTTTTGCTTGGAAGGCAGTGACAGTGCCTAGGGATGGGCAGAATGGGGTATTGGTTCCCATTTTTAAAAGAGAGACAAAATAGTGTGTTTCAATTGCTGATATATTCCTCAGTCTACCTAAGTTATGACTCCACATGAGTCTTGCCATTTTCTTTATTTTTTTGTTTTCTTTGTATTTTGAATTAACTATGTATTTTGTGTTTCTTATTGTACTTCTCTTGTAAATTATGGTAATTTTTCAGTTGTTAATAGGAGGGGGTGATGGCCCAATTAGGTAACACCCTTCAGATGCTGCAATTAGTTTTGCTTCAGAACCTGAGGGCTATATATATCTCAAAAAGTCACTGTATCTCTGTAGTGCCATTAGTTAATTTTTTCAAACTGTGCTCATTTGCTCCTTTTAGTTCTTCTGTAAATTTAGTGATCTCTTTGATGATTTTGTTTTTTGATTTTGTTGCTTTTAATGATGGCTTGTTTTTGTTGTTTTTCTGGGGGGATTTTAACTTTTAGATTGCACTATTTTAGCATACACCTGCTTCTTTCCACACATTTTTACTTTACAAAAGCAAAATTGTTCTTTAATACCTATGCCTAAATGTATTGCTGTTATACAATGCCTATTATGTTTATGTTGCAATATTAAGAAATAAGATATCTTCTGTTTCATTTCTTTGAACATATACAGTATACATGTATGAAAATAAACGTAAAGCAAGTTGAGGTTTCCAGGTTAGTTTTATTTTGTTGTACAGTATATAAACATTT
>NC_053157.1:65491707-65510308 GCF_016835505.1 Polypterus senegalus | reverse complement strand
GTCTTCCTGTCTTACGCCATCATCCTGGTTACGCTCGGTCCCACATACTAGACACCTAGAGTGTAGGCTGGTGTTTCCAATTCCCACTACACGGGGTGTCACAGTGGGTTGTCTGTAACCATTCTCACAACCATTCTCTCTCCTGTATTTTTCTTGGCCTTCCAGACCTGGGTTTAACAGCAACTGTGCCTGTGGCCTTCCATTTTCTGATTACATTCCTTACAGTTGAAACTGACAGTTTAAAACTCTAAGATAGCTTTTTGTAGCCTTCCCCTAAACCATGATACTGAAATCTTTGTTTTCAGATCTTTTGAGAGTTACTCTTCAAAGGAGAGTAAAAGGGAAGCACAACTTGCAATTGACCACCTTAAGTACCCTTTCTCATGATTGGACACACCTGTCTATGAAGATCAAGGCTTAACGAGCTAATCCAACCAATTTGGTGGTGCAAGTAATCAGTATTGAGTAGTTACATGCGTTCAAATCAGCAAAATTACAAGGAGACCCAAATTTTTGAACAGCCAGTTTGTCACATTTGATTTCATTTCATACAACTAAACACTGCTTCACTAAAAATCTTTGTTTGGAAAACACCTCAGTACTCAGATGTTCCTAGGAAATGAAAGTCATACCACTGTTATCTTTTTTGTTGAAAGTAAATTATTATGCAGGCTGAGAGGGGTTCCCAAACGTTTTCATATGACTGTACAATTTAAAGAGATTGTTATTTTCATGGGAATTGTTACATATGCATTATTTTCACTTTTACTTTAAAACTTTTGTAAAAACATTACTTGTCCTTTATTTCCGGCCCCGGGTGTGGTTAAATCTTTCTCGCAGGATGTATAACGCTACTCATGTTGTGAAGGGGGTGGCAGCTGAACGCATGTTAAGGAGATGTAGTCGGATCATCTGCTGTCTTTCTGCTGCTGGCGAGCTGCGTTTTCTGCGTGTTTCTTTTGTCGCGCTGCACGTTGATCATTTAAAAACCTGTACAGCAGCTATCCTTTTGCCACTTCGTGTCACTGCCGCTCGCATTGTGAAGGAGGGTTCTGTACGAATGCTAAGGAGTTGCAGGTGGATCATCTGCTGGCTTGTTGCTGCTGGCGAGCTGCATTTTCTGTGTTTCTGCTTGTTGCGTTTTGCGTTGATCATTTCAAAGCCTGTACAGCAGCCACTTTGCGTCTCTGCCGCTCGAGTTGTGAAAGGGGGTGGGGTATTGGGGTGAACGCACGCTAAGGAGAAGCGGTCGAATCATCTGCTGGTTTCCTGCTGCTGCTGCCAGCATGCTGTGTGTTCTGCTTGTCGCTTGTTGTTTTAAAAGCTGGGAGCAGATAATGTCTGTCTGCTAAAAGCTGTCCGTGAAGATGTCCGTAAACTTGTTTTAAATGTTGTCTCATTGACTTGTTTTAGCGTGATGTTAAAGTGTCTCTCGCGGGACATCAAATTGTCTTCAGAGAAGATCATGTCTCGTCTCCCTAGTCTCCATCCCAGGATTTTTTTTATAATAGAGAGATATGTAGAATGCTCAAAATTAAACAAAGTAGAATGAGTGTAACAAATATCATTAGAACCTTGGTAGTCATTAATCTTGCATCAATAGATGGTTTTCTGCCCTATGTTTAGTCTGGCTTGGTCTTTACTACCACTTGGCCTTTGATTAGAATGTCAGAAACAGGCAGCACGTCTGTCTGAATATGGTTGTTGAGAATGGTGGTCTCTTCATGTACAGATGACAAGACAGAGAAAGACAGAGTGACCAAGTTATACCAAATTCTGTCACAAGTTCTGGACCAATGGTACATCATGATACAGAATGGTCCTCATTTTCAAGATAAATCCTAAACAGACACATTTTAGATCAATGGTACACAGACTGTCTTTTCAAAACCTTATCCTCTCTTAGAGCCATAAATCTACTTGTCACTTCCTGGAGAATGGCTAATAGAATGTAGTGTCCCTTCCACTCAATGCTAAACTCGTTGCTGTTCAATTTATGGGCTTTCATCTCAGGACAATTGTATTTTTAAATAAGAGAAAAGGAAAGAAGAAATGCAGCTTCAAACAAAGATTAAGTCATAAAAACTGGCCTAGATGGTGTTGTTCCTATCAATGAAACCCTGGGGTTAGGAAAAAATCTGGTTTGCCCAGCTTCCTTACTTTTTACAACTAGATGTTTAGGCAATTGTTAGTAATAAAAACATTATAAACCTATATGCTAGATATTCTTATTGGATACACTCCTATATGGAATGCAACACTGCTTTCAGATGTTTTTTATGAAGTTCAAGAGTTGAGCCATACACAATATCATCAATATAAAATTGTTCAAAACGCTGATTGCTCAGAAGATATAACATCACCTGCTAGAAAAAACAGCTGCTGAAGCAAATCAGGAAGTCTTTATGTGTGATAAATGTGGTTAGAGATTTGCCTTCTTCATAAAGGAGGAGTTGGGAAGTGTTTTAAAATTCCAGGGTTAGTGATGATCAAAACAGGCAAGTTTGATTTGTCTAAAGTTTCATTAAAGTGACATTAAAATTAATTTCTATGGTGACTGTAAAACATCACTCAAAAGAAAGATGGACGTTTTAAGGGTTTTTATTTGGGTAGAACACAAGGAAAACTACTTCCTAAAGCCTTATTCACAATTCTGTATTTACTTGTGTTCTTTTCTAAAGCTGCGTAAAGTATGTAATCTGTCATTCATCTAGTAGAAGAGTTTGTTTCATGTCTCTGATGTATCTTTAGGACTGAAATCACCAACACTTGCCAGTCCTATTCACCCAATTTCTCCAAACACAGCTCTTTAACCAATTTATTAATAAACAGCAGAAGGCAGACTAACCTTCCTGCTTGCACCAAACTCTTTTCTTTTCACTTTTTATTTGTCTCATTTACATGCTGCCATTGCTGACCAAAACACCATGTTACTTTTTGTGTCAACAAAGACTTGACAAACAACATATAGTGTTTTTTGCAATATGTCTCTTAATAATATGCTGTGTGAAAGGCTCAATATAAAATAATTTTAAATGCTTAAAAATGTTTGGACCCTTTACTATTATGATTAAAAAATATGGTTAGACATGTGATCAAGCATAAACTGCTGTAGTACTGTGTAAACTCATTTCTGGCAGATGCAGGGGGCAGGACCTCTACTGTGTTTATTTGGTGATAATTTTTATTTATTTGCAAGGTAAAATACAAGAATGCTAAAGAGAGATAATGCCTCCAGAAAAAATAATTTATGCAAAAATATCCTTATTAATTACTTTATGCATACAGACATGTACAATATTAATAAACAATGAATGATTCATAACTTCCAAAGCAATTGACTGTAAACAGTAGCCCGTTTGCTTTTTTCTGAACTTAGCCTTATTTATTGATAGATTTGGTTGAAATTAATTAAAATCCTAAATCAAAACAAAGGCCCACATTGACAAAGTGGCAGCTTGGAAAATATAGCTTAGTTTTGTTTATACAGTGAATCTGGCAACTGATCAGGTCAAGAATTGTTATTTAACAGTGTTGAGTTCTATACTAAAAACCACTGTGAATTAAATATTGAGTCAGGCTCATTGGGCACCGCATGCTATAATTGCTAAGTACTTTAAGGAAAGTGAAGTGAAATTGTCTATCAAGTGGCAGTGTAGAGCAGCCTGACTCCATTCACAGAGTGAGTGAACTCATATAAATTTTGTACATTCAAATATAGCAGATGTGATGGTGTGTTCAACACATTTTTAACTATTGTGTTTTTTTAATGACAGCACAATGGCAGATATTCAGTATTTTAAACCTTTTTTCTAGGTTTTCAGTTATTCAGTTATTCCATCGACCTGCAGGCGATGCAGAGTATTGGTGTGTCTGAACATTTAAATTATGAGGTAAACTCACCCATTAGAGGCTATGGCTTGAAGCAGTAGTCACTGTACTACAGAGCAGGTACAGGCTGAAGGAAGTATGGGTATTTTTCCAGTTCAAAGTGTAGTACGAAGAAAGGGAATGGGTCTACAATGTAAAAATTGTGAATTCTACAGAATTTTTGTGTTTTGCTATTTTTAACATCATTTTGTTGATGTAATTTCCTTTTAGGTGTCTTTCCTGGTTGTGGTTTAATAGGCTGTATTGGTTTTATGACGCCAATCTTGTGATTTATAATGTCATGGCTGCATGAATATAAAACATGGTGCCTCAGCATTCTGATTAGTTTAGTATTTGAATATTTTTTAAATGAATTACACTTGTTTTGCTACCTTGAGCCATATTTGTTGCTTTGTTCGTTTAGATTTTCTAATAATGACTTTGACCTGCCTCACGATAAGGAAACCAGGGTACGAGTTGAGTGTCCTCCCTGTGTCGCATTTGCATGCTCTCCCCATTTCTGTGTGGGTTTCCTCCAACAGTCCAAACACATGCAGGTTAGGTGAATTGAAAACACTAAATCAGCCCATGTATACTTGCCCCGCAATGGATTGGCACCCTGTCCTGGGTTTGTTCCTGCCATGTGCTGTCTTATGGTATCTGGGTTAGGCTGTAGTACCCCCCAACAACTTTGGCCTGGATGTAGTAACTTAGAAAATAACATGGTATGACTTTGGCCTGTATTTTTGACCATTCTTCTACTTAATAAATTCTTTTTGTTTTTTTAAATGTCATTTTAGGAGTAATACTTTTGCCCTATGTTCTTTTAAGAGTAAGCCTAATATCCTGACCAGCACCTACCATACTGCTCCCCATCTGCCACTATTCCAATGTGTACTGGTTATCAGCCAGTTAAGAGGTATTTTAGAGAAAAACCGTGAAGATAGAAATGTAATAAAAATGTATAAAACTTCAGGAGTTAATAAGAGAGAGGTTAGAACCCCCAACACCCCCCACCCCATGATCTTTGAATTGTTTAATAGGATTTAAGGGAATTGAGCTTTATTATTTACCTCTTTCATATAGTCCATGGTGCTAATGACTTATACATCCAATAGCTCACAAAGAATTAAACTGTGAAATCTGAGAGGTGAACAATGAAAATTTACATATGCTGAGGCAGTCCACTTTGAGGCTGACAAAGCTTTCATGGTGACAAAGAGAAGAGCTTTATTTAATATTGTAATTTGTGCAGAGTACAGTGAAATTGTTACTTGCATGTCTGAACAACATACATACAACAAAATACATATTGTCATTTTATTGCATAGAAAACACAAAGCAGTTTTCCCTATGTACTCCTTGTTCTTCTTTCTGTGCTCCCATTTCTTGAAACCTTTAGATGGACAGACTAGTTCTACATATAATAGTGTTACCTGCTAGTGAGGAACACACTGTTATATAACTCCTTTGGTGGCCATCTTTGATTGCTGATGTAACATAATTGGTGGCAGGCCATTTCATAAACTGTCATGCTAATGTATCACATACATGTACTGTTTTGCTGTCTTGTGCTCTACACCATTTAAATTGTTCTGGTGATTTTACCACTGACCTACCTCTCACAAGTGTGTGATCATTCTGCTGCCAACAACAACATTTAATTATGTAGCACTTTTTTATTTTTATTGAATGTATTAAAAGCAAGTAACATTCCATACAAACAAATAAAACTTAAAAAAACTAAATTCTTCCGACCCAAGAGAGAGGAAGACCAACAGCCAGAATAAAACTTTTAAGAGTAGAAAAGAGGGAGGAGAATCCTATTCTCCAATATAAAAACTTATTCTAAAATGTGACTGACTAGATCAGGCATGTGCAACCTACGGCCCTCTGGCCGAATCCGGCCCGCATACTGATTTTATACGGCCTGTGACGACTTTTCCAAATATCATTAAATCTGGCCCGTTAACCCTCTTGGTTATGCCTGTTTGTTCTTGTGGTATTGTTGGATTATTTTTGATCGTATGATGCGGCCAGTGCTTTCTGAAGTACTTTATATTGTGCTTCCCCCACTTTTATGGCACGTTCGGAACTGTCGCACGTTTAAAGTGTGCAAGAGCTCGTAGTCACATAGTCGTTGACTCTGCTGCATCTCTCTGCTCTGCTGTCGTGCATAGCATCGCGCAGTCTTTTCATGGTTTTTGCTAGTGCTGTACCTATCTCCATGTTGTTTCGAGTTTCACGCTATATCGGCCTACATTTCAATACTTTCAAATACTTGTGACTTTTTGATCAAACCCTAATTAAGATGGCTTCAACAAAGAAGAGAAAAGTGGACGCTGAGAGTCGTACATTTCAAGAGAAATGGACTGACGATTATTTTTTTATAATGCAGAAAGTAAAACCTCTTTGATTGATTTGCTTGGAAACTATTTCAGTTATAAAGGAATACAATTTAAAAAGACACAACAATACAAAACACGCTAATCACAACAATTACAAAGGTAAACTAAGAACAGATAAGATACAAAATTTTAAAAAATGAGTATCGGCACAACAGATGTTATTCCGCAAACATACTGATGTAGCTGACAATATTGTTCGTGCAAGTTTTATTGTTAGCGAAAAAATTGCGAAGCACTCAAAACCATATTCTGAAGGCGAGTTTGTCAAGGAATGCCTTACTGCAGTCACGAAAGTTCTGTGTCCAGAGAAAAGCCATGAAATGGAAAAGATAAGTCTTTCCCGTTGGACAATAACGCGACGAATCAACGAAATGACCAGTGACATAAAATTAAGCATTAAAAATATTGCATCAAAATTTGAAGCATTTTCCATTTCTCTTGATGAGAGTACAGACTCCAATGATACCGCTCAATTGGCTATAGTTATTCGCGGAGTTGACGCTAGCTTCAATTGTACGGAATAATTGCTTGCTCTCCAACCAATGAAGAATACAACAAGGGGTAAAGATATTTTCCAGGAAGTAAAAACTGTTTTTACTGTATTTGATTTAAAGTGGGAAAAATATGCGGAATATCCACCGATGGAGCTCCATCGATGATTGGACCAAACATCGGAGTTGCTGCCCAAATAAAAACCGAATTATCAAGTAACAAAATCAATACTGAAGATTTGTCGGTATTGCATTGCATTATACACCAGCAAAACTTATGTGCAAAGTCAGTTAAATTTGCACATGTGATGGGCACAATAACTGCATGTTTAAACTTCATTAAATCCAGGGCGCTAAATCACCGCCAATTTCAAGAAGTTCTGGCTGATGTTCTTTCTGACCATGAAGATCTTACATTTTATTGTGAAGTGCGTTGGCTTAGCAAGGGAAAAATGTTGAAACGTTTTTATGATTTGAGAAATGAGGTATCTCTTTTCATGGACATGAAAGGAAAACCTATTCCTGAGCTGGAAAACAAACCCTGGCTATGTGATCTTGTATTTCTTGTCGACCTAACAACACATCTAAATGAATTTAATGCTAAATTACAAACTCAGGGACTAATGATTCATGAGCTTTATGGACACATAAAATCATCTTTATATATAATCTTTATTTGGATCTTGATCTTTGTTTGTCCGCGAATGAATTAGAAGAAGAAGCACTAGATGGCAGTAGAGAGACAGCTAAAACATAGGCATTGCATTAAGAATCTCCTTCAGGCTTATACTACTGAAGACTGTAGTACTCCAGTCACACCTCAAAACACAGACATTCAAACTAAACAAATTGTTGTGCTTTAAATTAACTAAAGAGATCTTCATTTAGATCTTGATCTTTGTTTGTCTGTGAATTCCACGCATGCATAGACCAGCTTCCAGTTTAGTACGTTGTTGTTACTCACGGATGTCAACAATGTGCCGGAATAACGAAAGGGGTGGTGGACAGTGTTACGCTGGTTAGCTCCTGAGGCCTGGTTAGAGAATGAGATTGCCGAAGATAAAAAGTACGTGCCTGCGTAACATATGAATAAAAGAAAGACAGTGGGTAAAATGAATAACAATGTAACAGCACGTTCCGGAAATTATTATTGTTACGTTGTAGCCGGCGAGTGCTGCACGTCTCACAGTTGTACCATGGCTTGCTCACATGTCAGTAAAGTGATCCCTATTTATGCTTTAAAAAGCCTGGATACCTATGTGTCCCCCTTTTATAACCATAGCTCCGTGTATATTGTCTTACTCTTTGGATTGCCACAAAGCAACCAGAGAGATTGGAGAAAGGTTGAGAAGAGATCGTGAAAGGAAACAACAGCGTCATGAAAATGAGACGGACTGTGAACGGACAGAAGCAGAAATGTTCCTACACCACCACATAATTACGATTCGGACAGAGTAGGCCGTTCCTATAGAATCAATATCCAAGGGTTTTCTTTTGTAATTTTGTTTCCCTTATAAAAAATCATAATGCTGTGCGACGAAGGGGCTAGTTCACGACTGGCAGACGCGTTTAAACAGGGAGCCCTTTACAGACAACTTTAACACGCGCACATGGCTAGTTTCAAAATAAGCTTCGACTCTGGGAAAGCCAATTAAAGGAAGGCAATACTTCTCATTTTCCCACACTTGCGAACCACAAAGATTTTGATTGTGAATCAATTGCGAATTAATTAAATTCATTGAGTGGAGAATTCAACACTAGGTTCCATGATTTTAAAAATCAAGAAGCAAACTTGCAAATTTTCTCTTGTCCATTTGATGTTGATGTCAAACTAGCTCCACTTTCATTGCAAATAGAATTAATTGAACTACAAGAGAACCTTGTCCTGAAATCAAAATTCAATGATATTGAATTACTTGACTTTTATAAAAACTATTTCCCACGTGACAAGTTTCCAAAGCTGACAGCTTTTGCTCAGAAAATAATGACTCTATTTGGCAGCACCTATAAATGCGAGCAACTATTTTCAAGGATGAACTTCGTAAAATCCAAAACCAGGACGCAAATTACTGATGAGCACCTAGAAAACACGTTGCGAGTTTCCACGTCCACAATATCTCCTAATATTGATAAGCTTATTAAATAATTATATTAATAAATATTTGGGGTTTTTTTGGCCTTCTTACATTTTCGATTTTCAGAAATACATATATATCCTGAAGTACTCTGGCCCGCATAATCTTTCTACTTTCTAATCCGACCCATAGTCCTGTCAAGGTTGCACATGCCTGGTCTAGATGATGCCAGGTTTTAAAAAAAGTTTTGAACAGATCCACTAAGTGAGAATTTGATTTCTTCCAACTTTAAATAGTATATAATATTAGTTACCCACTGACGTAAAATATGTGGGCAAGGATTCTTCCAGTTGAGCGAGTCTGTGTGCTAATAGTGAAGTAACGGCAATTACAGTTTGTTTGTCATTCTCCACTTTAAGCCTATCTTGCAGTATACCAATGCAAAATGATGTTAATTTGGTGTATAGCCAAAACATATGGCCCAGTAATGCTGGAGCTCAACTTCAACATTCACAGGACGAATGTTGCCCTGGAAACATTTTGGACAATTTTAAACAAGATAGATGTGCTTGATAAAAGATTTCAAGTTGAATAATTATATGCTTTGTGCATAGGGAGCTCAAGTAAATTCTGTGCATGGCTGCCTTCCACTTCTTTTCTGAAATGTTGAGTAAGGGATCCCTTTCCACTGTACTCTGAGATCTTTGAAAGAAAGGGACTTTAAAATGTTTTTATATATTATAGAGATACTGTCTGAGTCCTCAAGAGTGATCAGTATTTCTTGTGGAATAGAAATAGGTGGGAGGTGAAGAAAATTGGGCAGATTTTGTTTAGTAAAGTTTATGATTTGGAGAAAGTGGAAAAAATGTGTTGATGGGAAGCAAAATTTGGAGTGTAATTGTTTGTAGGATGCAAAGAGATTATTTGTGTACAAATCTACTAAATAAGTGATTTAATCCTGTATGTTTTCCAAACATTAAAAACTGTGTAAGTTTGACAGGGTTGAAAAAGGTGCTTATCATGAAGAGGTGCCATAGATAAAAGCTTCTCTGTCTTGAAGTGCTTCCTTGTGACGATGTGGGTTCTGGCTCCACGCTCCCATGGCTGTTTGGGAACCCTTGAACCCAACACCGTCGATAATGTTACCGAGTGAGCTAGTCAATGGAGGCAAATAATTCCAGCAAGGGGAAGGTAAAAAGTGCAAAACAGTGCTTTTATTTAAAAACCAACAACAAAAACAGTGTTCCATAAATAGTGCAGTTTCAATAAATAATCCATAAAATGAAAAAAACGTGGAGGTTAAAACAACAATAAGAAAAACAATCCTTTAAAACCAGAGGTTAAAATCTTCTCTAGGAAGCAGTCTTGAAACAACAAACAAATCCGGTGCATCGTCTATTAGCGTCTCACCTGCTTATCCCGTATGGGCCAAGCAGCAGGCAAGACGCTCTCTGCAGCTGCCCTCCTACAACACACCCGAGACTGGAGACCTCCCAATCCCTGGCTTCGGTCTGGCACTTATCCCAGTCCCCGAGACTTGATGTCCACCAATGACCAGGACGCTCACATTGGGGACTCCACCACCAAGCCTCCCGACTTCCGCTGCCTTTCTGCGGCTTCTCTGCAGCCCGTCGCTTTCACCTGATCACTCCCGCTACATGGTCGCTCAGCGGGAGCAACCTCAACTCAAGCGCCTGGGTGTCGGCCTAACACCCAGCTTCCTTGCAGCTGCCCATGAGCCCGATCGCGGCCACCACACGCACGCTCCACGTGTCTGTCTCTCCTGCACCGCATGCTTCCTCGCTCCCTGTAACCTCCATCCTCTTTCCTTTCCTTTCCTTTTTCTCTCTAATCGTTTTACACCTTTTCCCCTAAAACCGACTCGCGCTTCTTTTTAAAACGTGAGGGGCCATCACAGCTGTAGCATTAGCCACGGGAGCAATCACGAATGTGGGCAGTTCCTCACCTGTGCACACGGTGAGAAACGCCCACATCGACGACTGCCCCGCGGCTCGCTACAACAACGCCCCCCTCACGAAGCCGCCTTGGGTGCGGTGATTATCTATTTAAAATGAATGGCCTTTCCTCAACGAGCTGTGGACCCATAACACCACATCGTCACATTTGGTGGCAGCGGTGGGATGAGCTAGCAGTGGAGGCCAGAAGAGGAGACAGAGCAGCAAGCGGGATTGGTAACTGACTTTGAAAGAACCCACGTACCCAAGCCGGAGGAAGAAATTTTTAAGAGACTGAGCTTTTTAAGGACATTTATTTATTGCTGTCGTTTTTAATTGTCTTTTAAAGTTCTTATTCTTTTAATGTCCTGTTTTTATGAAGGGGGCTTGGGTTGGTTTGTTTTAGTGGGATTGTTTTAGTGCTTTTATTGTTTTAGTGCAGTGTAGAGTGGCCGAGCTGTGGACCTGAGCTCCAGTTGTATTGGGTTGGCAGTGGTGTGGAGCCTTCCCATGCAACTGGAGTTTTATGGGGGGTGGAATGTGGCGTTATGGGTCCACAGCTCGTTGAGAAAAGGCCATTTTTAAATAAGTAATCGATGTGCTCGCGGCTTAGTGAGGGGACGTTGGACCATAGTGGGCCGCGGGACGATCCGTAGGGTGTGGGCGTTTCTCACCTAGTGCACAGGTGAGGAACTGCCCGCATTCATGATTGTCCCGTGGCTAATGCTGCAGCTGCTGTGGCCCTCGTCATTTTAAAAAGAAGCGCGAGTCGGTTTTAAAGGGAGAAACGATCGGAGAGAAAAAGGAAAGGAGAGGACGGAGGTTACCGGGAGCAGGAGAGGAAGCAGGCGGTGCGTGAGTGTGGTGAGCGCGCGATCGAGCGCTCGTGGACAGCTGCGTGGAAGCTGGGTGTTAGGCCGACACCCAGGTGTTTGTGTTGATGTCGCTCCCGCTGAGCGATCAGGTAGCGGGAGTGACCAGGGAAGGCGACTGGCCGACAGAGAGGCCATGGAAAGGCAGCGGAAGTCGGGAGACTTGGTGCTGGAATCCCCAACGTGGGCGACCTGGCCGTTGGTTGGAAACCAAGTTCTCCGGGACTGGGATGAGTGCCATACCGGAGCCAGGGATCGGGAGGTCTCCAGTCTCATGTGTGTGTTTCAGGAGGGCAGCTGCAGAGAGCGTCTTGCCTGCTGCTAAGCCCTAACAGGATAAGCAGGTGAGACGCTAATAGAAACGATGCACCGGATTTGTTATTGTTTTAAGATTGCTTCCTAAAGAAGATTTTAACCTCTCGTTTTAAAGGATTGTTTTTTTCTTATTGTTTTAACCGCCACGTTCTTTTATGGATTATTTATTGACTCTTTGAAAGAACTGCACTATTTATGGAACACTGTTTTTGTTGGTTTTTAATAAAAGCACTATTGCACTTTCTACCTTCCCCTTGCTCAGTAATTTGCCTCCATTGACTAGCTCACTCGGTAACATTATCGACGGTGTTGGGTTCAAGGGTTCCCAAACATCAAAGGGAGTGTGGAGCCAGAACCCACATCGTCACATTCCTACATTGGTTTCATATTCTGAGTGAAGTAAAGACAATTTGGTTGTTAGGATATTAATGATAACTTGTATTTACAGGGGCACAAAGCAAGGAATATAAAGAAGTACTGCAGGATTTTATTGTGTGTGTGTGTGTGTGTGTTCATCTGTTTGTGACAATGTCCAGGGCTATATAGCTTGTACATTTGCTGCCCAATAATAAAACTGAAAGTTAGGTAGAGCCATGCCACCTTCTGCTTTAGGTCATTGTAGGTTTACCCTTTGGATGCATGGAGGTTTTCAATTCCAAATAAATGAGGGTATGATTGAATCTAATTTCTTAAAAAATGATGTGTTAATGTGTATGGGGATGGTCTGAAACAGAAAAAGAAACTTAGGAATATGTTCAGCTTGACTGTGTTAATTCTCCCAGCTAAAGTGAGGTGGAGAAGTAGACCATCTATGCATGTGTTAAGTTTTTCCATACAGACAGCAAAATGTTGTTGAAAAAGAGCTTTAAGTTTACTTGTGATGTTTACCCTTAGATATTGAAACTGATCTGCAATGATAAAAGTGTCTGATCTAATGTTGTGCGCTGGAGAGTTAACTGGGAAAGGTAAACCTTTATTCAAATTAACTTTGAGTCCAGATATTTTTTGAAATTCTGCTAGAGCTATTAGAACTGCAGGTATAGTATTTTCTTGATCTTATATGTATAGGGTGGTCCAGATCTAATTATGCAGATCCAGATCGTCTGGATGACTTTAATTTATGTGGGGACGATTCCAGTTCGGCACACCTCGATGGTCTGGGATTTTTCAGGTGGTTTTCTATGTAATAAACTTAATAAGCTATAGTGTAATGAAAACTGCATAATTAGATCTGGAGCATTTCGAATGTAAACAGCCAATGGCTCAATGGCGATTGCAAATAGCAGTGGTGACAGGGGACATCCTTTTCCAGTACCACATTCTAGTTTGAAGTACTCTGAAGTAATGTTGTTGATACAAAATGAAGCTTCTGGACTGACATCCAGTAGTTTGATCCATGCAGATATGTTTGGGCCAAACCCAAATCTGTGCAATGTAGTGAATAGATAGTCCTATTCAACCATATCAGAAGCTTTTTCTGCATGCAGAGTTAATAAGATCTCTGGGGTGCTAGATATATTACATTAAATAAGCGTCAAAGATTGTAAGCTAAGCCTCTGCCTTTAATAAATTCGGTTTGGTCCTGTGATATTACCAAAGGACTTTCTTAATCCTTCTAGCTAGAACTTTGAAAAGTATTTTAATATCATTATTCAGAAGTGAGGTTGGTCTGTATGATGCACATTGTAATAAATCCTTTTTTTTTTTTGGAAAGACAATAATTAACACTAGAATTTCTGAAGCTTATGATTCTTTTCATTCTCCCTGAGCTCTTTAAATTTTTCGGACATACACCAAGAAGCTCATAGCTCATTATAACTGTGCTAATGGCCCGCTTTCATTTTGCAAAGGTGTGATTTAGCAGAATGCAGCCTGCTCCCCCCATAACCCCCTCCTCCATTTGGTCAGTTGAAGGCATTGCCCTGCTGAAATCCTCAAAGTTCAAGCCTGTGTTTATCTGGCAATGCATTTGTAAGGAATTATATAGGTAATGAAATATCAGGATTTGAAATACATACATTTCATGTGTGTTCCATGTGTACAAAGATCTGTGTAAATATAGAATGCCAGAGGAAATGCTGCGGTGTTGCTATCAGTGTGTGAAGAGTGGGAGAAGAGGGTTGCATTGACAATCCAACACAATGGGCAGCACATTGAACACATTTTATAAGTGGTCAGAAACTTGTAAATAACTCATGAAAGAATAAAGTTACGTTAAAACCAAGCACACCATTGTTTTTCTTGTGAAATTCCCAATAAGTTTGATGTGTCACATGACCCTCTTCCTATTGAAAAAACAAAAGTTAGATTCAAAATGGCCACCATGGTCACCACCCATCTTGAAAAGTTTTCCCCCTCGCATATACTAATGTGCCACAAACAGGAAGTTAATATCACCCAACCATTCCCATTTTATTAAGGTGTATCCATATAAATGGCCCACCCTGTATTTTATCTGGACACCTAAAAATGTGGAACTTGCCCATATATACAAACTCTCAATTTAGCAGGATTTAAGAGGCTGTTTCTGATTTCGACTTTGCGTAAGCGCTGTTTAATGCTGTAAAATGCAGTATGTTAAGCAGCTGCTGAAGGTGAAAAATCAGGAAAAATACAAATGCAGTTACTTTCAAATATAATCTCTTGTTTCAGTCTGAGAAGTGACATAACATTTATTTTAGATTATAATTTGTCAAAACATACAGTGAAGCTTTTAAGTTTTGAGGCTTTCGATCCACATATGTGGTAAGCTGCTGATATCTCGGTGTCTAATTTAAAGTCTTCTCCAATTATTTTAGAGAATAGTTTGAGTCTGATATTATTCCTTCTGCATCAACTTCTAGTGCAGCTAGTCTGTCTCTAAGCACAAGTTATCAAACATACTCGCATTTCCCTCGATTTTTTCCAAAATTTTTTTCTAGCATGCCTTTAAAGGTTGCCTCAAAAAGATTACTTAAGTGTTTCTCCAAGTCTTTAATATTCTAACTCAGCTTCTAGTTTGTCTTGGTTATGTCTTTTACATCTTTCGTTATATCCTTATTTTCCCATTGACAGCAGTAGTTATTGCGGTGATCAATGCGGTGATCATTACATTCATTTTGGACTGTTCGTTTCGGTCTTCTCTATACTCTGTAGGCAAAGCAGCAATCCCTGTTGGAGTCAGTCCCACTGACTCGCGGTGGGTAGTTGACAGCGTGGATAGTAAGGCCATGCTTAGTTCCAATGCACCTTCTGGAATCTTTACAAATTTTCCTGGCCCGACTCACTTGTACTTTCGCTCCCACTTTCGCTCTCGGCTGGAGCCGATGCTGCAGTATCAAGTCCCTGGAGATCAATTTTTTCACCTTTTTGTTCCAGGTCAGTCTCTGGCAGACTGTACCTTGAAGCTGAGGCCTGTTTAGACTTGGATGAAGCTTTAGCTGTCTTTTCCATTTCTTTCGGAGCCCTTTTTCTGGTACTTATGCCTATATATACTTGCCTTTACTTTAATTAAAGTCCTACGGGTTCAGTAAATACAGGATACCGTGGGATGATAGTAAAAAAAAGGTAAAATAACACCACTGCTAACAGAGTTCTGCCTCAGATGTTCATCTCCCGAAATGGATGAGACCAAAAATCTGAATAGGCTAAAATCAAGAAATCACCTGGGGCCTCATGCATAATACCATGTATAGAATTCACACTATAACATGGCGTGCAGACAAAACCAGAAATGTGCTTACGCACAAAAAAAATCCAGATGCATAAATCTGTGCGTTCGCCATCTTCCATGTTCTTCCGCTCCATAAATCCTGGCTAGCATGCAAAGAAACGCGCCTTTACATGCCTGCTGTCCCACCCCAACTCCTCACAGATTTACGCCTTATTGAATATTCAAATCAACATAAATTACCCTTAAGCTCAGTGCTCAGTGAAAAGGCAATGGCAAAAGCATGGGGGGAAATAGAAGAAGTTCAGCGAATACCAAGTGGGGGAAAGGAAAAGCGTACTATTTGTTGGTTTAAACAGTGGTATAAACAACAAAAGGAAATTGATCGAGTGACATAGCGTGTTGGAGAAACTCAAAAGCTCAACTTCACAAAGTCGCACAGTACCCGAAATAAAAAAGATGTCACATATCAAAGTCGCCGTGAAAAGGCAAGTTGCAGCCCACCGTCTGAGTGTCATATGAAAGCTTATTAGGGTACAGAGAAAAAAAAGGCACACAGTGGGGAAAAAAGCACGAAATTTCAACATTAATCTCTAAATTTCCACTTTAATCGTGTAGTTTATTTTGTCATTAAAGTAGAACATCATAAACTTCATCTTAAAATTGTTTAATTTACTAGTTTCTCAAACCCCATTGTAACTAAAGTAGCATGTTAAATGCTTTGTTTTGTATTTGATCTTCTATGTGCTCTATGTGTGTGAATCACTACGTTCTTCCGGGCTTTCACTGAATCCATTACATTCGTAATATTACAACTCTCTGAATAATTAAAATACTGAGATGTATATGTGATATCATTTTCATGATGATAGGAGTTAAAGCATGTTATTTAACATGGGAACACGGTGGCACAGTGATTGTTCATGTCTCACGCAAGATGCTTGCTGTGCCGTGTGTGACCTTCGATGAAGTAATTTATTGTAGCACTACTGTCTTTTCAAACGTACTAACCCCCCAATTCCTGTCTTTACTTTTCTTTCTCCAAATACCCAATTGCCACACAATCAGCTCTGTAATAGACATTAAGCCATCTGTAAGCTTAGAAAGCCGATTCTTCAAAACATTTAAGGAACATTGAAATATCTTCGTAGTACATCTTTAATTATTCCATCCATCTATCCTTCCAGTGTCGCGTCAGCACCAGCAATTATACAGCGCGAGGCAGGAACAATCCGTGAATGGAGTGCCAGCGCCTTGCTAGTGCAGCGACACCGTGTCCTCACATGTTTAATTATTAAGAACATAGATTATTTAAATGAAGTTAAAGTTTTATCTGTATAATATAATAAACATATATTGCTGCATTTCATATTAAAAATGATATCGTCATCATATGTAAATACGCTTTATAAAGTGGCTCAGGTTGTGCAATATTATAACTGTATCGCAGGTTTACAGTGAGGTAATTGTAATAAGTACAAAGCATTCTACACAGAGCACTTAATGCACTGATTGAGTGCGTTTATAGTTCTTGATGAAACTGTTTCTGAACTGCGAGGACCATACAGGAAAGGCTCTGAAGCCTTTGCCGTATGAGAGCAGTTCAATAGACAGCATGGCTGAGGCAGCGTGTGCTTAATGCTGTATCCCGATAATTCTCTTTTTCTGATAAGCTGCTGTACAGCTGTGATTTCCCCACTCAGATACAGTGATATAAATACTCCGAGTGGTGCAGTGAGAGTAATATGGAAAAAGATGATCCACTGTGGCAACCCCTAACGGGAGCAGCTGAAAGAAGAAGAAGGTGCAGTGAGAGTCACAACGCTAAAGCAGCTATTATATTTAGAATAGTTTGACCATTCTGTGGACCATTATATTGTTACAGGTTAATTACAACCAGATGCATTAAACTAATAAACAATATGCAGTTAATTTCAGTGTACTGTATTTATAAAGCTGCGTCAGGGATGTGGATCTAAAAAAGAAAGGGAAAACACGCAGGAACAAAAGCACTGCTTTGACTCTGGGTGCCGCCAGTCTGCAAAACTGAGCGGAGAACTTGCGTACTCCAGGGTATGAGCTACTGTGGAAATGTGCGTGGCTTTACACCAAGTTTAGGTTTTATACATCGCGATTTGAACATGGAAACGTTCTTACACAACATTTTTGTGCATACAAACTGTTTATACATGAGGCCCCAAGACTAGATGATATTTATCTTCAAGTTCTTAAGGAGGTTAGTTAGTACATATATAAACATGACCCATATTTTTAGGAAGTCACTGCTCAGTGGGGGAATTGTAAACGACTGGAAAATGGCAAATATTTTCCCATTATATAAAAAGGGTGAACGGCCCAATCCAAGCAATTATAGGTCAGTAAGGTTATCGTTCATCACATATCAGGGGTGCGGAAATCCAACGCCCGACTCGTCCGACACGGGTAAATTGACCATCGGACAAGCGTGTTTTCTGGTTTCAGTTGTCCGCGGACAAGTGCAATTTTTCTGGAGAAAAAAAGAATTAAATGTGCAGTGCAGGGCACATTTTTACCACTACTTTCAAATTTTAAACATTTGGGCACATACTTTGTGCGGAAACAGTTTACTTAGGCATGTTCTTCGTGTCTCAAATTGGTATTCAATATTGTTTACAAAATAATGGCTGATTTTTCAAAGGGGAAGCACTCTTGTGGTCTTACATAAGTATTTTACCCTACTATTTACACGCTTGGAGATGCGGTCATTTTTTTCATTATTATCGATAACTTTTATATATTATTAATAAAATTAATTTTTTCTACTTAAAAATGCTGTCATTTCACCTACAAGGCAATTGTTTTCGCCACATAAAGCTTGTTAGGCATTCGATCTTTTCTGAAATTTGCATTTCGCGAGGTTGTGATATATTAAGGAGTTTATTTTGATGAGCTGTCTATAGATCGTTTTTCAATAAAAATCTTCACTT